>NC_085034.1:183202-353777 GCF_963692335.1 Osmerus eperlanus | reverse complement strand
AGTCCCCTGATAGGAGAGAGAGAGGGAGGGAGGGACGAGGGAGGGACGAGGGAGGGAGGGGACAAAGAGAGAGAGAGAGTGAGAGAGCGAGAGGAGGAGGGGAGAGAGAGAAACCATGGGAGCCAGACGGACCTCTCTGCACCGAACCTTCCTTTGCTCACTCACACACACACACATATATACACACACACACACGTGACATGTTCCAAATACTGTACTGAACACACACACACGTAGGTAGACCGTGTGTGTGCCATACAGCCACATACACACCCTCTCCACTGGCCCCCTCAGCTCACACACACACACATACACACACACACTGATTTCTACAGGGGCTCCACAAGGGGGCCAGCTTGTTTTCTTTTTGGTAGGAAGAGAGAGAGAGGGGGGAAAGAGAGAGGGGGAAAAGAGAGAGGGGGAAAAGAGAGAGGGGGAAAAGAGAGAGGGGAAAGAGAGAGGGGGGAAAGAGAGAGAGGGGGGAAAGAGAGAGGGGGGAAAGAGAGAGGGGGGAAAGAGAGAGAGGGGGGAAGAGAGAGGGGGGAAAGAGAGAGGGGGGAAAGAGAGAGGGGGGAAAGAGAGAGAGGGGGGAAGAGAGAGGGGGGAAAGAGAGAGGGGGGAGGAAAGAGAGAGGGGGAAAAGAGAGAGGGGGAAAAGAGAGAGGGGGAAAAGAGAGAGGGGAAAGAGAGAGGGGGGAAAGAGAGAGAGGGGGGAAAGAGAGAGGGGGGAAAGAGAGAGGGGGGAAAGAGAGAGAGGGGGGAAGAGAGAGGGGGGAAAGAGAGAGGGGGGAAAGAGAGAGGGGGGAAAGAGAGAGAGGGGGGAAGAGAGAGGGGGGAAAGAGAGAGGGGGGAGGAAAGAGAGAGGGGGGAAAGAGAGAGAGGGGGAAAGAGAGAGGGGGGAAAGAGAGAGGGGGGAAAGAGAGAGAGGGGGGAAAGAGAGAGGGGGGAGGAAAGAGAGAGAGGGGGGAAGAGAGAGGGGGGAAAGAGAGAGGGGGGAGGAAAGAGAGAGGGGGGAAAGAGAGAGAGGGGGGAAGAGAGAGAGGGGGGAAAGAGAGAGAGGGGGGAAAGAGAGAGGGGGGAAAGAGAGAGAGGGGGGAAAGAGAGAGAGGGGAAAGAGAGAGGGGGGAAAGAGAGAGAGGGGGGAAAGAGAGAGGGGGGAAAGAGAGAGGGGGGAGGAAAGAGGGAGGGGGGAAAGAGAGAGGGGGGAAAGAGAGAGGGGGAAAAGAGAGAGAGGGGGGAAAGAGAGAGAGGGGGGAAAGAGAGAGAGGGGGGGAAAAGAGAGAGGGGGGAAAGAGAGAGAGGGGGGAAAGAGAGAGAGGGGGGAAGAGAGAGAGAGGGGGGAAAGAGAGAGGGGGGAAAGAGAGAGGGGGGGGAAGAGAGAGGGGGGAAAGAGAGAAGGGGAACAGAGAGAGGAGGAGAAAGAGAGAAAGGTGAAGGGTGAAGAGATAGAGGGAAAAATACTCAGAAGTTTAAAACTCTTTATATTTGTATCAGTTCAGCTTTCTCTCTGTTTTTTCTACATTCATCATCAGGCTGGGGATCGCTCACTCTGATTCGATCCCCAGACAGCACTGCTGGGTCAAGGATCAGGCTGCCTGTCTGACAGCACTGCTGGGTCAAGGATCAGGCTGCCTGTCTGACTTCCTGTAAGTTCCCGCCTCTGCAGTGTCACCTTGGCAACATGGCCTTGCTACCCCCCCCCCCCCCCCCCTCCTGCTTGTGTATGAAAGCATGTAGAGACTCTGGAAGACATTCCTTAACTTCTATACTGCTCTCCTCACACTGAGCGTCTGGACAGCGGTCTCCATGTGGATAGTAGTAATAATAATAATTATAATTATTATTATAATGGTATTCAGTTAGCAGATGACTTTATCCAAATCAATGTGCAGTGGAGGATCTGAACCTGCCACCTCTTGGTCTGCAGCTGAGACATACCTATGCCCGCTAAGTTGCTGTTTCACACTGAGTTAATGCACAATGAGGGAGAGACCAGGTGTGAAACAGGAGGGAGAATACCAAGGTGTTCCAGGTACGGAGATCTGACCAGCGGTTAGAAAAACAGCCTCCTCCCTCCGGGTACACAGGGGCTGGAGGAGGTCTGGACCTGGAGGATGTCAGGGGCTGGAGGGGGCTGGAGGAGGTCAGGACCTGGAGGAGGTCAGGGGCTGGAGGGGGCTGGAGGAGGTCAGGACCTGGAGGAGGTCAGGGGCTGGAGGGGGCTGGAGGAGGTCAGGGTCTGGAGGAGGTCAGGGTCTGGAGGAGGTCAGGGTCTGGAGGAGGTCAGGGGGTGGAGGAGGTCAGGACCTGGAGGAGGTCAGGGGCTGGAGGAGGTCAGGACCTGGAGGAGGTCAGGGGCTGGAGGAGGTCAGGACCTGGAGGAGGTCAGGATCTGGAGGAGGTCATGACCTGGAGGAGGTCAGGACCTGGAGGAGGTCAGGACCTGGAGGAGGTCAGGGGCTGGAGGAGGTCAGGATCTGGAGGAGGTCAGGACCTGGAGGAGGTCAGGACCTGGAGGAGGTCAGGATCTGGAGGAGGTCTGGGGCTGGAGGAGGTCAGGGGGTGGAGGAGGTCATGACCTGGAGGAGGTCAGGACCTGGAGGAGGTCAGGACCTGGAGGAGGTCAGGGGCTGGAGGAGGTCTGGGGCTGGAGGAGGTCAGGGGCTGGAGGAGGTCAGGATCTGGAGGAGGTCTGGGGCTGGAGGAGGTCAGGGGCTGGAGGAGGTCAGGGGCTGGAGGAGGTCTGGGGCTGGAGGAGGTCAGGATCTGGAGGAGGTCAGGGGCTGGAGGAGGTCTGGGGCTGGAGGAGGTCAGGATCTGGAGGAGGTCAGGATCTGGAGGATGTCAGGGGCTGGAGGAGGTCAGGACCTGGAGGAGGTCAGGGGCTGGAGGAGGTCAGGGGCTGGAGGAGGTCAGAGGCTGGAGGAGGTCAGGGGCTGGAGGAGGTCAGGGGGTGGAGGAGGTCATGACCTGGAGGAGGTCAGGACCTGGAGGAGGTCAGGACCTGGAGGAGGTCAGGGGCTGGAGGAGGTCTGGGGCTGGAGGAGGTCAGGGGCTGGAGGAGGTCAGGATCTGGAGGAGGTCAGGGGCTGGAGGAGGTCAGGGGCTGGAGGAGGTCAGGGGCTGGAGGAGGTCAGGGGCTGGAGGAGGTCTGGGGCTGGAGGAGGTCAGGATCTGGAGGAGGTCAGGGGCTGGAGGAGGTCTGGGGCTGGAGGTCTGGGGCTGGAGGAGGTCAGGGGCTGGAGGAGGTCAGGGGCTGGAGGAGGTCAGGGGCTGGAGGAGGTCAGGGGGTGGAGGAGGTCATGACCTGGAGGAGGTCAGGACCTGGAGGAGGTCAGGACCTGGAGGAGGTCAGGGGCTGGAGGAGGTCTGGGGCTGGAGGAGGTCAGGGGCTGGAGGAGGTCAGGATCTGGAGGAGGTCTGGGGCTGGAGGAGGTCAGGGGCTGGAGGAGGTCAGGGGCTGGAGGAGGTCTGGGGCTGGAGGAGGTCAGGGGCTGGAGGAGGTCAGGGGCTGGAGGAGGTCTGGGGCTGGAGGAGGTCAGGATCTGGAGGAGGTCAGGGGCTGGAGGAGGTCTGGGGCTGGAGGAGGTCTGGGGCTGGAGGAGGTCAGGGGCTGGAGGAGGTCAGGGGCTGGAGGAGGTCTGGGGCTGGAGGAGGTCTGGACCTGGAGGAGGTCAGGGGCTGGAGGAGGTCTGGGGCTGGAGGAGGTCTGGGGCTGGAGGAGGTCTGGGGCTGGAGGAGGTCTGGTAGGCCTGCACGTATGCTGCTGGCGCCCAGAACACAGACCAGGAAGTGATCACCACACTTCCAACACTTCCTGTGGCGTCCCTCGCCATGGCAACACCCAAATAATGGTCCCACCAAGGAGAGAGTGAGAAAAGAGAGAGACATAGAGAGAAAGGGAGACAGTGAAAGACAGAGAGAGGTGATGTAAAAAGAGAGAGTAAGAGAAAGAGAGAGCTTGCGAGAGAGAGAGAGAGAGAGAGAGAGAGAGAGAGTGTGAGAGAGAGAAAACGCCCGTCCTCTCGCTAGTGTCTCCCAGGCAGCAGAATGTTCTAGAAGACAGACAGGGTGTTCCAGCATCTGCAGACGTTACCTAAGCCTCTCCTGCTTCTCTGGTTTACTGTCTGCTGTGAATGTCAACGAGCAGAAACCAGACCAGGCCAGCCCAGCCAGCACTCCCTCCAGCCAGGGGAGGAGGAGGAAGAGAGGAGGAGGAAGGGAAGGAGTAGGGAAAGTTCTCCTAAACCTTTCGGAGTGAACCACTGCTGTTAGAATGTTATAGGTATAGCTCAGTGGTTACAGCAATTGAATGCAGATCAAGAGGGGGGGGGGTCAGATGGCTGAGCGGTTAGGGAGTCGGGCTATTAATCAGAAGGTTGTTGGTTTGATTCAAGGCCGTACCCAATGAAGTTGTGTCCTTGGGCAAGGCACTTCACCCTACTTGCCTCAGGGAGAATGTCCCTGAGGAAAGGGGACAGGGGCCTGTAGCCTCCCCGAGGCTACAGGCCCAAAGACTCGATCCAAAGACTCGTAGAAAGACCGAGTCGGGAAATGAACGAATCGTCTGTTTCCTCCAGTACAGAGCCTATGCAGGTCACGTGAAAAATGATCCAAAGACTCGTAGAAAGACCGAGTCGGGTAATGAACGAATCGTTCGTTTCCTCTAGCTACCACTACAGAGCCTATGCAGGTCACGTGAAAAATGATCCAAAGACTCGTACCCGAAGACCGAGTCGGGAAATGAATGAATGATTTGGACGAGCCTATGCAACAGTCCCGATGCGCGGCCACGAGAAAATGAACGAATCACTCTTTGAGAGGACTCGTTACTCCCGAGTCCTTGTAAGGATTCGTTCAAAATGAACGAATCGTTCACGAACGACACATCACTAATGCCCGCAAAAGGCCTCAAGTAAGATCAATTGGCAGGGCCAGTAGGCAGTAGCGGTCGATGTGGCGTCTACTTTTTATTATGTCTATGGTTTTCCCTACTTACTTATAGTTCGGATAGCCGGTCACATGATCCCCATGATGAGTCTTCAGACAGTGACGTCAGGGGTGCTGCTGGTATTTCTGATTGGCTGGTAGGTGACTTCCCCTCCGTATGATATCTTGTTGTTTATGTGACCTATGCTCCTTTTGCTCTTGTAAGTCGCTTTGGATAAAAGCGTCTGCTAAATGGAAATGGAAAATGGATGGCTACGCTTTGTCTATGGAAGCAAATCAGTGACATAGAGCCATTTGTTTTTCTGCTTGAATTTTGTCAGCAATTGTTTTTTTGCCTGGATTTTTTGGGGTCTAATTTTTTGGATCAAAATTTCCCCATTCGAATTACAGCACTCTGAATTTTGTTCTATTTGAATTTCTGAAGCTTGAATTTTTTTGATTGAATTTTTGGGACCTCCATTTTTCACAGTTCGAATTTCAGCAACCTGAATTTCCGAACATTTTTGGATCTGAATTTTTAACCAATTAGTTTTTCGTCTCAAATGTTTTGAGGTCGATTTTTTTGGGGGAACTATTTTTTTTGGTCAGAATTTTCTGAATCTATGAACTTCTTCAGTGAAATCTTTTCAGGATTTTTTTTTTTTCCTCAATTTTTTTTTCCTCAAATATTCACGGGGTCTGTTTAGGAATCTGTTTAGGAATCGTCTCCAGTCAGGCCGTGTTCTCTCCATGTCACAGGATCTGCTTAGGAACCGGCCACAGAGAAGTGATCTGGTTTGACCCAGATCCAAATATTTTATTGGAAGATGCCTGGACCAGTGCAGCCCGGAGCCGTTGCATGAGAGAGTCAGTGATTGGTTAAACCACATGTGTGTGGTTTCATGAGAAACTGGCCAGCTATGAACCACAGATGAATTATAAAACATCTGTGATTGAACAGATGTGGACAACGCCTTCTAGGGCAAACCCAATCCAACTGTCACTCTTCCTCCCTCGCTCTCCTCCTTTTTCTTTCTCTTCTGCTTCTCTCAATGGTTTTCTTATTTTCTTTTTGGCTCTATTAATCTCACAAAACTCTCTTCACTGTTTTCACAACACAGAACATTATACTGGCAGGCATCTGCAGTTGTCAATGTGTGTTTCCTGTGTGTGTATGCTTTCATGGATACAATGACTTGTTTCTCCACCCTCTCTTCTTTGTGGTTATGCACAAACTGCCCCCTAACACACCCCCTGACATGCCTGCGACCCAGGCCCCAGGCCCTGAGGACACAGGCAGGCCAGGAACGACAGCACTATTGATCTTGATCTCGGACGTCTGGCCTAACCATAACCCTAATAACCATAACCCTAATAACCCTAGCCCTAATAACCCTAACCCTGAAATGTTGATTTGCGACTAAAACAGAGACAAGGAAGGTTAAACCCAGATTAAACACAAAATGCATCGCCGTGGAGATGCCAGGGGCATCGCCGTGGAGATGCCAGGGGCGGGCAGACCAATGAAAACAGGAGGGTCAGGATTGTAGAAGTTCAAGCTGAAGTATGGAAGGTGGATTACAGTTAGGTGAGCTTAGAGCCAGATCTGTCAGAGTGAAAGACGTGTGCTGTGGTGTGACAGTGTGTATTGGTGCTGGGTGTGACAGTGTGTGTTGGTGCTGGGTGTGACAGTGTGTGTTGGTGCTGGGTGTGACAGTGTGTGTTGGTGCTGGGTGTGACAGTGTGTGTTGGTGCTGGGTGTGACAGTGTGTGTTGGTGCTGGGTGTGACAGTGGGGTTTGGAACCAAACCAGTGACCTAGACCTCTTTCATTAGACCAAGGAGCAACAGAATGAGGCGTGGGGGTGGGTTCAGGGGCGGCTGTAGTCTCTCTATCTCGAAGGACACTGTGTTCCAAACTGGAGACACTATGTTCAACTGCATGTTTTTATAGTCTGATCTGTGTTCTATGAGCAGGTATTTCAGCAATGTCAACTTTATGACCCTCTGATAACCAAGCTCTTACGATTCTTCAACTGGGTGGTATGTGTTGCAACTGCAACTAGTTGGAGTGTGTGTGTGAGTGTGAGGGGCAGTTGGAGTGAGTGTGTGTGAGGGGAGGAGAACACGTGTTTATCTTGTTATAACAACAGGGCTGGCAGGATCTCTAGTACAGTTACTCTGTCCTCATCACAAGAGACTTCAGATGTACTGAACTCTCTCTCTCCCTCCTTCTCTTTCACTCTAACTCTCCCTCCCTCTCTCTTCTATCTCTCTAACACACAGACACACACACAGACACACACACTCTCTCCTTGTTGGAGGGGTCCATCTCCAGGACCTGATGCCACTGAGGGGCTCAGCTAGTAATGTCTTCCACACACGCACTCTCAGACATACCTAACGATACTCGAGACACCGATGGCCTGGTAAAGACATCACTCTTTTACAGTTCTGAGTTTTCCACTAAAGAAACTGCTTTTCCTCCTTCTGCTGCAGTTTAAAATCAACACATGCTCTCTCCTCTCAGTGGCCCAACGGGGAACCAAAGATTTATTTCATGGTGATTGGCTTGAATTTATATATTCTTTCTGATTTGTTTTCTGAGCAATGTGTGGAATTAAATAACATTCTCAGCTAGGTCCAGCTTCCAACTGTTCTGTCAACTGTTTGTTAAATAGTTGTATCACATTTCCGTAGACACTCCAATGTGTCAAACTAAAACATGGCAATATTTTCTACTATAATTAACATTAATATGTTTTTAATACCAGCTGATCGTCTGGAAATGTCTGTGTGAGCCAGGGGAACAGCCGGCTCGTAGCTTCATCAGGTCCTGAGCAGGTTCATCAGGTCCTGAGCAGGTTCATCAGGTCCTGAGCAGGTTCATCAGGTCCTGAGCAGGTTCATCAGGTCCTGAGCAGCTTCATCAGGTCCTGAGCAGCTTCATCAGGTCCTGAGCAGGTTCATCAGGTCCTGAGCAGCTTCATCAGGTCCTGAGCAGGTTCATCAGGTCCTGAGCAGGTTCATCAGGTCCTGAGCAGGTTCATCAGGTCCTGAGCAGCTTCATCAGGTCCTGAGCAGCTTCATCAGGTCCTGAGCAGGTTCCCTGATGCATGAATCTGTCCCTGCCTCGGGGAGACACACACACACACAGGTAACACACACATACACACACGCGACACACACATACAGAGGTAACAGACACACACAGGTCCTGGATCAGGCTGAAGCAGGCTGCCTCCTGAGGGCAGGCCTGGTCCTGGATCAGGCTGAAGCAGGCCTGGTCCTGGCCTCCAACACAGGAGGACTGACAGCTTCAGGAATCGGATCTGATGGATGAGAAGCTGAGCTATCAGTCTGGATGTGATCAAGCTGAACGGGAGTGTGTGTGCGTTAGGTGTCTGTGTGTGTGTGTTCAGCCCAGCGCTTCATGATCAGTTTGACAGGCTTTCAGAGAGCAGCTCAAGCCTGGTCTTGATCAGCCAGGTGGTCCACACCCTGAAGACCTGCTGACTACACAGGATAACATCTCTCACACACACACACACACACACAGAGACACACACACACACAGAGACACACCCACACACAGAGACACACACACACACAGAGACACACACACACACACAGAGACGACACACACACACAGAGACGACACACACACACAGAGACGACACACACACACAGATGACACACACACAGAGACACACACAGGGACACTGGAAAGCATAAACACAGGTTTACAAATAGAACATGCAGGGCTGTCCAAATAAAATGTGATTTGATTTAATTTTATACACATACGCATTCATAGACAACACACACATACGGAGAGACACACACACACACTCCGACACACACACACTCTGCCATAAGGGGTGGTGCAGCAGGCAGATGACAGACGTGTTGAGCCTGCGTCAGGATCTCCGCTGCTGCTGACACAAAGGACACGCGGATCTGGAGACATCTGCACACACACACATCTGCACACACACATCTGCACACACACACACTAACAAACAGATCAGCACAGGAATCTGCCTGCGTGAGTTAAAATAATGTTTTCATTTAGCTGACTCCTTCCACAGCACCGTACAGTACAGGGGTGATCTGAACGTGCGACCTCTTGAACTCTAACCACCAAGCTGCCTCCATGTTCTAGGTTCTGTACCCTGACCCTAACCACCAAGCTGCCTCCCTGTTCTAGGTTCTGTACCCTAACCCTGACCGAGAGGGCTCGGGGGGCGGAGCATGTGCTGGCTCCTTTTTGGGTGTGCTTTGCCTTCAACCAATTCAACCAACGCAATCGCTACCAAGACGAACACAGCAGTAGTCTAGTACTGTACCGTAGTAGTACAATTTACCGGGGCAGCTTCTCCACACAGGGCTATATCGCATTTTGCGTTGTTACTGACAATGATCGCTACCAGTGAGCTTTTTATGAAAGCGATTTTCCACTAAATAAATGTCAAGTTTATTTACGTTTTGGGGGGCATATTTTCAGTTAGAAGATGGTACTGTTTGAATCGCGATTCAATCTTCTACTGCCTGTAACGTCGTAGAATAATCTTCAAAGGGGGTTCTTTATTCATGAATGAATGCAATATGAGTAGGCTAAATGCCTTAAAATATCACGAGAAGGGAAAAACTTAAAAGGACGTTTACGTCATAGAGATTAGGTCAATTTTTACAACGGTCTGCCAAATTTATTCGTTTTGATTCAACGATGAGGATGCCTTTTGCAGGGGAAATGAGAAGATCTATTTCATTCTACACTTCACTCGTATTTTCAGTTGTAAATGAGAAGCAAAAAAAAAATGCTTTTAAATCTATGTAATCTTTATAAATAATAAGTATGCATTTTTATATAAAATATAGCCTACAGAAATATCAGTTTTAAAAATGTCATTCAAAAACGGACCCCTGTGCAACCGACGCAAGCAAGCACACCCTACAATTTCCCCAGAAATTGTAACCTCTATAGTTAATTTTTTATATTCGATATTCACAATATTTTCAAATTTTACATCGTCGTCAAAATTATTGCGATATTATCGCTAATATTCAATATATCACCCAGCCCTAATCCTGGATGTCTTCAGTCCCACCAGGCTCCAACATGCAGCCTCTCACCTCTCCTCCACCGGGGCGGTCTGACGGCTGCTTCTGAGCCGGTTCCTGGCGTTTGGACAACATAAGAACCGGCTCCCTGCCAGGAAACTTGTTCCAGCTCAGCCCCACCGCTCAGCTGGTCCAGGAGACTGGTTCCAGCTCAGCCCCACCACTCAGCTGGTCCAGGAGACTGGTTCCAGCTCAGCCCCACCGCTCAGCTGGTTCAGAACGGTTCCACTCTCGTCAGGCCGGGGGCGAACAGTCCTAGAATAAGAACAATTGAATTTGTGATTGGCAAAAAAAAAAACTAAATAAAGAGATTTAGCCAAGAACTTGAAACATTGATTGTGTTCCTAGTTTGGCTTCAACAACAGCATGGATGTGAAACCTAAACAGCTGTCCGTGGAGGAGACAAACTGTCTCCGTGCACTGTGGTCCTCGGAGGAAATACAAAATAAAATTGAGAAGCTTTGAAAGTGATCGCTGTCAGTACCAGTCATGACAAGCAGTGTGGGGTGGAGAGGGTGTGTGGGGTGGGGAGGTGTGTGGGGTGGGGAGGGTGTGTGGGGGGAGGGGGTGGGGGTGTGTGTGGGGGGAGGGTGTGTGGGCGGAGGGTGTGTGGGGTGGGGAGGGGGTGTGGGGGGAGGGTGTGTGGGGTGGGGAGGTGTGTGGGGGGAGGGTGTGTGGGGTGGGGAGGGTGTGTGGGGGGAGGGTGTGTGGGGTGGGGTGTGTGTGGGGGGAGGGTGTGTGGGGGGAGGGTGTGTGGGGTGGGGAGGGTGTGTGGGGGGAGGGTGTGTGGGGTGGGTGTGTGGGGAGGTGTGTGGGGTGGGGAGGGTGTGTGGGGTGGGGAGGTGTGTGGAGGGAGGGTGTGTGGGGTGGGGAGGTGTGTGAGGTGGAGAGGGTGTGTGGGGGAGGGTGTGTGGGGGGAGGGTGTGTGTGGGGGGAGGGTGTGTGGGGGGAGGGTGTGTGGGGTGGGGAGGTGTGTGAGGTGGAGAGGGTGTGTGGGGGAGGGTGTGTGGGGGGAGGGTGTGTGTGGGGGGAGGGTGTGTGGGGGGAGGGTGTGTGGGGTGGGGTGTGTGGGGTGGGGAGGGTGTGTGGGGTGGGGAGGTGTGTGGGGTGGGGAGGGTGTGTGGGGTGTGTGGGGTGGGGAGGGTGTGTGGAGGGAGGGTGTGTGGGGTGGGGTGTGTGGGGTGGGGAGGTGTGTGGGGTGGGGAGGGTGTGTGTGGGGAGGGTGTGTGTGGGGAGGGTGTGTGGGGTGTGTGGGGTGGGGAGGTGTGTGGGGGGAGGGTGTGTGGGGTGGGGAGGGTGTGTGGGGTAGGGAGGTGTGTGGGGTGGGGAGGGTGTGTGGGGTGGGGAGGGTGTGTGGGGTGGGGAGGTGTGTGGGGTGGGGAGGGTGTGTGGGGAGAGGGTGTGTGTGTTCCGTCACCTCCTGACCTTCACCAGGCTCCAACATGCAGGTGAGGGCTCCAGGGCTCCATTCATGCACTCCAAGGCTCTCTCCTTCTCTCTCTCTGTCTCTCTCTCTCTAGTCTGGAGTCCAGATGAACTGAAGGTTAAAGACTCTGACCCCAGCCCCTCCTGTCTGTCTGCCCTCCCCCCTCCCCCTGCACCATCCACCTCTCTCCTCCCTCTTTTCTCCCTACTCCTCCCTCTCTTTTTCTTTTACCCCACTGCCTTTCCCCCCTCCTTTCCCCTCCCCCTCCCTCCTCCACAGGGCTGCCAGGTATGAGCTCAGTGTATTCGTGGCCCAGAAGCCCCTGAAGAAAGACTAAGGCAGAATCCCAATACTGTGTCTTACCCCTACCCCTTACCCCTAGCAGTTAGTTTTGCGCATTCAAGTGAGAGTAAGTGGTGTCCCTCTTTTTGAACGAGGGGTAGGGCTATGACGAAGGGGTATACACCCCTTAAAACCAAGTGAGCTCGGGAGCTTACTTGAAACCAAGGGGTATGTGAATACTGCACTACCTGCAACAATGGCGGACAGATCATCCAGAGAGTTCCATAAATGTAATATTTTCGGCTTAAATAATTTATAAAAAAATTATGAAAGTCTTGTTTTGTGCTCTACACAGTCCTGTACATATGTATTTGCAACCATGTTCTTAATCGAAACGTTTTTAAAAATCGCTAGTTTGCAACGCTAACGTTAGACATTGCTGATTTGCACAACAGTCCTGCATTTCTCTGATCAGCCTTGAATGGACTCCATGGATGTCTACAGTTTTAATTAAACTCCATTAGCAGCAAATTTTTTACAAATTTCGTTTGATATCAGTGCATAACACTACTTGCTTTGGAGACATCGATATACGTAACCGTAACCAAGTGGTGTCTCATTTCATAGGGCTATGTAGCCCTTACCCCTCAGTTTCGAGACACAAGGGCTAGGGGTAAACTAAGGGGTAGGGGTAACACACACTCACACACACCCCATACTTATTATTAAAGATGTTGTAGAATGATCTCCATTCTGTACCAGTCATCTTTGAAGTGGTTTAGCACCTTGGAAACATCCCATGTTGGCAAATGTAACCTTAATTATGTGGCTTTGCAACAAAAAAGCTATTTTCATGAACTTCCTCTCATTGCTTTTGATCCAAGTTTTGTGTGTGAGCGAAAGACGGAGAGGAAGAAGGAGAGAAATAGAGGGAGAGGAAGAGAAGGAGAGAGAGAGGGAGAGAAAGAGAGGGAGAGGAAGAAGGAGAGAAAGAGAGGGAGAGGAAGAGAGGGAGAGGAAGAAGAGAAAGAGAGGGAGAGGAAGAGAGGGAGAGGAAGAAGAAGAGAAAGAGAGGGATAGGAAGAGAGGGAGAGGAAGAAGGAGAGAAAGGGAATGTGAGCGCAAGAGAGAGAAGGTCAAAGTCGTAATTTGGATCCAAAGCACTTGAACCTGCAACCTTTTGATTATTAGTAAAATGCTCTAACCATTGAGCTGCATAGTATAATAGCATGATATTGCTGATCCAGCTTCAATGCTGCTTTTTAGACTAGACATGTTGGGGCTTGTAGCAGAAAGCATTAGACTGTACAGAACAGTGGGCAACACTTCACATTCACTACCAATTACTATGGGAATAGCTGTGTTTTAACATGGTAATCTTCATGTAAAGTGTTGCTGTGTAGCTACATGCTAGTAAATATAACCCTTGTGTAAAGTGCTGAATAACTTGTTTGCCTGAACCCGTGTTCAGATCATTAAGACTACAGGATGGAAGTCTGACCAGTTAAAATCCCCCATCGTTGGTAACAGCTGGGACAAGCAGCAGTCCAGAGAGAAGGCAAGCAGCACATGGTCCAGTCCAACTGGGGAGTGGAGGGGTGGACATTAGGAGGATCCAGGGTCACCCCCCCTCCCTCATTCCAACGGTCCCTTGGCAAATGAGGGGAAAATAAACAAAACCAGTCCGATGTTAGGGTGGAGGCAGGCTCAGGGACTGTGGTGTGTGGGTGTGTGTTGGGGGATGTACTTGAGAGAAATATGTGTGTGTGTGTGTAAAAGAAAAAGAAAGAAAAAAAGGGACATTGTGTGTGTGTGAGAAAGAGAAGGACAGTATGTGTGTGTGTGAGAGAGAGAAAGAGAAGGACAGTATGTATGTGTGTGTGTGTGAAAGAGGAGGACAGTATGTGTGTGTGTGTTTGTAGCTCCAGAGGACCTATCATTACCAGATGACACAGTATGAAAGCCTGCAAGCAGTAGTCATTGCTTATTTCCTTAACTCTCTCTATCCCTCCCTCCTCTCTTTCCCCTGTCTCTCTACCCTGTCTCTCTACCTCTCTCTACCCTGTCTCTCCCTCTTTTCTTCCCTCTCTTTCCACCCCTCTACCGTCTTTCTTCTGAGGCAGTTCTCTGCGTTCTGTTGCTATCTGGTAGAGCTGGAGAAGTTCTCCACCAATTGTCAAGAAGAGCTCAACATTCAGCCACTCCCTCCTTCTCTCCTCTCTCCTCCCTCCCTCCTCTCTCTCTCTCTTCCTCTCTCTCTCTCTCTCTGTGTTCCTTTCTCCTTTTTCTCCCTCCCCTTTTGCCCCTTCTCCCTCCCTCCCTCCCCTCCCCCTCCTCCCTCCCTCTCTCCTCCCCTGGTTGTGAGAGAGCACACCTGCTTGGTTGGTCTAGGAGAGCGATCCCCCAGCCCACAAACACTCTGTCTTACATCCTGCCGTTGGATTTTAGTGGACCAGTTCAGCTCTCTCTGCTCTGCTGAAAGAACAGGTAGGATGTAGCTCTCTGACTGATGGGTGTGTGTGTGTGTGTGTGTGTGGAGGGGCAGGGGGTGCAGGAGGCTGTGAGGACAGTTGGTTTGGGTGGAGGTGTGTTGGGTGGAGGTGTGTTGGGTGGAGGTGTGTTGGGTGCAGGTGTGTTGGGTGGAGGTGTGTTGGGTGGAGGTGTGTTGGGTGCAGGTGTGTTGGGTGGAGGTGTGTTGGGTGGAGGTGTGTTGGGTGGAGGTGTGTTGGGTGCAGGTGTGTTGGGTGGAGGTGTGTTGGGTGGAGGTGTGTTGGGTGGAGGTGTGTTGGGTGGAGGTGTGTTGGGTGGAGGTGTGTTGGGTGGAGGTGTGTTGGGTGGAGGTGTGTTGGGTGTCGGGGGGCTGAAGAGAGACTGATGATCTCTTTTTGAGATATGGTGGAAGGTGGGGTGTTGATGGTTGGTTTGTGCTTGTTGGGTTTGAATGGTACATTTTAGCATCGGTTATATGCTGGGAGAGATATGGGTGGGGTTATGACATTATGGAATCTATTGTGTCTGACTTCCTGGAAAGTTGTGTTTGAGTTGACTTTGGTTCAGTTTCTGCTGTGACTGATCAGAAAGGCAGAATTACACATACAAACATAGCTCTATTGTCATGAAAGTGATTTTCTTATGTGTGTATATGTGTCTGTCTGTGAATGTGCTCCCATGTGTATGTGTTTGTGTCTTTGTGTGTACCTTTGCGCATGCACATGCATGTGCCTGTGTGTGTTTCTGCACGTGCGTGTGTTTGTATGTATTGCAAGAGCATAAGCCTTGCATCAGGTTAAGGTTAGTTGTGTTAGGGTTAGTGTTAGTGTAGGTTAGGGTTAATAGTGATAGGGTTAGTGGTGATAGGGTTAGTGGTGATAGGGTTAGTGGTGATAGGGTTAGTGGTGATAGGGTTAGGGTTAGTGTTGATAGGGTAAGGGTTAGTCGTGATAGTTAGGGCTAGGGAATCTGAACCAGCCAGCTAGGAGATACTGAACCCTCATTCCTCTGACAAACACTTAAATATCCCACTCTGCTCAGGACAAATGCAGTTATCTGTTTTCAACTTTAGCTTTAAAGTGCTAAAACCTTGAGGTTTGGAGAACAGTTTCACCCAGAAGACTGGGATCATCTGGGACAGCTGCTAGGTGCTTCACATCTGCTTCTAACTACGGCCAAGTGTGTTGGGAAAAGTTTGACATACAGGACATCCTGAGTGCCCCATGACGTGGTGTCTCCATGTGAGCAGAACCAGAGAGAGAGGGAAGAGGAGAAGGAGAGAAAGGAGAGAGAGGGAGAGAAGAGCAAGGGAGGAGGAGAGAGAGAGAGGGAGAAGGAGAAAAGAGAGAGAGGGAGAGGAGAGTGTTTGTGTTGGAGGAGATGGAGCTCCAGGGTTACTGGCCTCACTGGAAAGCTGTCAAGTTTACGAGCGCTTCTCTCTTCTCTTTGTTGTGCTTTTCTTCATTGCTTTCCTCTTCTTTGTACTCTGGTTGGCTCTCAGGCGTCCTGTAGGAAAATGCAGACAAAGAAAAACAACAAAGATGTCTCTGTGCTGACTCAGCCATTTACGGTTCAGGTCAAGATGTTCTCAGTGTCCTCCTGGCTGTGTGACTCCAGAACTGAGCCCAGGTTAAACAAAGAGTTCCCCCACATTTACATTTAGTCATTTAGCAGACGCTCTTATCCAGAGCGACTTGCAGTACGTAACATACACACATCAAATCTAGATTCAAGGAATGGCCTTTATTTACCACATGTCAGCTACCAGGCAGAGTGAACAGAGTTCCTGGTAAAAACACACCTAGTCTGACCTCCGAGCTCTTATCTCCAGATCTGCTGTTGGTCTGAGCTGCCTTCCTGTAGATGCTGGACTGGCCCCAGGTGGCCTGAGGCAACTGAAAGGAAAGGTTTTTGAAGCTTTGAAGTGGAGAGGAGAAGATGGAGGGGAGGTTGGAAAAACATCAACCTGGCTCCTAGCTACCAGCTAACAGCACAGCAGCTAGCTCCTAGCTACAAGCTAACAGCACAGCAGCTAGCTCCTAGCTACCAGATAACAGCACAGCCAGCTAGCTCCTAGCTACCAGGTAACAGCACAGCAGCTAGCTCCTAGCTACCAGGTAACAGCACAGCAGCTAGCTCCTAGCTACCAGGTAACAGCACAGCCAGCTAGCTCCTAGCTACCAGGTAACAGCACAGCAGCTAGCTCCTAGCTACCAGGTAACAGCACAGCCAGCTAGCTCCTGGCATCACCGTACAGCCAGTTAGCTCCTAGCAGCACCACACAAACAGCCTGTTTAACCCTAACCCTACTAACCTTAACCTCACTACTGAGACCTGTTGACCTCTTAAGTTGTTTATTTCTTGTCAACAGAGTTCCCATGACAGACTGAGTGGTCTGGCATATGTAGACAGATTGTTGGACAGAGTTTTAATGCGTTCCCAGAATTTAATAAAATGGACTTACTCCAAAAGTTTTGAACTCTGTTGGCGCTGCTGTGAAAAACTGCCTTTCAGCTGCTCATTTTCTCCCCAAATGTTTCCAATCTCCAAACAAGCTGTCACACACACTAAAGAGGAGTTAACCCTCTGAGACTGGGAACACTTAAAAAGTCTTCAAGATTGTCTGGGTTTGGTGTGAGTCTGGGTTTCATGTTTGTGTGTGTGTGGATAATATGTGGAGTTGTTTATAAGGTCTAAGGGGAAATGTGTGTAAACATCCCGAAGCATGAATCACTTGTAGAAAATGACCTCCCATGAATCACCACTGGATGGGAGAGGGGGAGGCAGGGAGGTGGGGAAGAGATGGGGAGAGAGGGGGAGGTGGGGGAGAGAGGGGGAGGCAGGGAGGTGGGGAAGAGATGGGGAGAGAGGGGGAGGTGGGGAAGAGATGGGGAGAGAGGGGGAGGCAGGGAGGTGGGGAAGAGATGGGGAGAGAGGGGGAGGTGGGGGAGAGAGGGGGAGGCAGGGAGGTGGGGAAGAGATGGGGAGAGAGGGGGAGGTGGGGAAGAGATGGGGAGAGAGGGGGAGGTGGGGAGTGTGGGGGGAGAGAGGGGGAGGCAGGGAGGTGGGGGGAGAGAGGGGGAGAGAGGGGGAGGCAGGGAGTGTGGGGGGAGAGAGGGGGAGAGAGGGGGAGAGAGGGGGAGGCAGGGAGTGTGGGGGGAGAGAGGGGGAGGCAGGGAGGTGGGGGGAGAGAGGGGGAGGCAGGGAGTGTGGGGGGAGAGGGAGTTTCCACAGAGGGGATGTGGGATGAAAGATGGGGAGCAGGGTTTCGTTTGGGGTAGTTGATGGTAGTAGGGGGTATCTGGGGGCTAAAGGGATTAGATGGGTAATTGGGGGTAGTTTGGGTAGTAGGGTGTAGTTGGGGTAGAGGGTGAACAGGTACGACATCAGGGAGGGATGGAGACCGGTCGTCAGATGACAACAGGAGACCTGAGAGATATCTCTGCATTGTCTCCCTGTGTCTGCTGACTGACGTAAGGGTTAGGAGGGAGGGATGAGACGAAGAGCAACAGTGAATCAGAGTTGCTGCATGTCTTTTCTGTAATCTGTTTCCTGTCTGGTATCTGTTAGTAGTGGAGCCAGGCCATTGAAAACGAGAGGGAGGAGAGTGAGGAGAGAGGGAGGAGAGGGGACAGAGGAGGGAGGGAGTAGGGGGGTGAGGGAGTGGGGAGAACGTGGCCACTGCCAGGAAGGGAAGTGTAAAACTCCACCCCTTTGCTTGAAGAGAGAGGCCAGGCCTGCACTGACACATCACAGGCCTCAGGCCACAGACACGAGAGAGGGGAGGGGGTGAGGAGAGGGGGGGAGGGGAGGTGAGGGGGAAAAGAGAAAGCAAATTAGCCATTTGAAGGATGCTCATAAATGTGTTCTCTCACTCTCTCACACATACAATCACGCATCACATCCTGTAACAGAACTACAGGCTCTGCTGTCTTTTTAACTGAATCTTTTTAAAGGCTGGTGCAGCGCTGATCACAGAGCTGTTCACTTTCACAAGGCCCATGAAGCAGCTGGTTCAAACCAGTTTCTCTGCTGCTCTCAGACCAGTTTCTCTGCTGCTCTCAGACCAGTTTCTCTGCTGCTCTCAGACCAGTTTCTCTGCTGCTCTCAGACCAGTTTCTCTGCTGCTCTCAGACCAGTCCATGTTCCAGCCCCCGGGCAGCACGCATGTGTATCAGTCTGGAACCTGTCAGTCCATGTTCGATATCCCTCACCCCTCTGTCCGAGCAAATACACCACCAGCTGGTTGGTTGTGTTTCCAGACCACATTTCCTCCTCCTCTTCCTCCTCTTCCTCCTCTTCCTCATTCTCCTCCTCTTCCTCTTTTTCGTAACTGTCTGGGCTGTGGCAGAGATCAGGACTGATGGAGACTGGGGACATCCTCCAGTTCCGTAATAAAAACTCAGGAATGTTCACGGTCCCCGTTTAATAGCAGGTTAAATCGGAGTCAGCCTTTTAATAAGAATTTCTTAAAATCTGTCAATTGGCTTTGCTTGTGTGTGTTTGTGTGTGTTTGTGTGCGTGTTGGAGTAAGATAGAGGAGGTGAGGATCAGTGAGAAGGGAGTCAAAGTTGTCATCTCCATGACTTCAACCAACTGGAGGACCATGAGAAAGATCTAATGTCACCAGCTCTGAAGCCAGGAACGTGAGTCAGCTCTTCTGGGAGATCAGGCACATGTGTTTGGCTCTGCTGCGCAGATGGAAACTGGCCAGAGCTTAAACAACTTTCCATGCTGCTGGTTTTTCCGTGAAGGGGTCCATAGGTTCTCAATCACCTCACGCTAACCGTGACCTCTGACCTCACCTAAAGAAACGTTGCCTGAATCTCTCTTACCGGCAAACAAAGGGGAAGTGAGTGTGGTGAAGTCATTTTTTTTGTGAATCTGCTCAGTGTATGGAAACAGAGATGTCTGTCCTGACTTTACTGACAGAGCACAGACAGACACAGACAGGTCAGTGTTGTGGTCATTAAGCCAGACAGGTGACATGATGAAGTTGAGGAAGAACCAGTCTAGCTTGTCTGAAAGGTGCCGGAAGGTTCTGAAAAGTGCTGGAAGATTCTGGAAGGTGCTAAAAGGTGTTAGAAGGTGACACCCAGACTGACTGCTCCTGCTGGGGGCTGCTAGCCTGGAGACTGAGGCATGCATAAAGACAGGTAGGATGATAGGCGTGGAAACACAGGAAGGTAGACAGGTAGGCAGGCACACAGTCGACACACACATACACACACACACACAGTGACAAACACACACACACACACACAATCACAAACAGAGATACGAAGTACAAATACTAGTACTTGATGAGGACTCTATTATACTCTACTGTGCTCTACTGTACTCTGCTCTGCTTTACTCAACTCTGTTTTAGGCTTATCTGTTCTCCTCTCCTTTAACTGTGTGTTAGAAAAAAAGGTACGTTATGGATGAAACAGAGGGAATTAGCAATGTGAACATTGCTGAGAATAGAGACATAGAGAGCTGATATATGATGCCACATATAAGGGAAATGTTGATGAGAATTGTCGGTGTCAAAAAGGATTCCTGGCGAATGGGCTGTGTGTCTATAGTGTCTTTTTGTATTCATGTATTAATATGATGTAAGGTCCAGTTACCAGCGTGATACTAAAGCAGTGGCTAGTACATTTACATTTAGTCATTTACATTTAGTAGTGGCCACTTTTTACTATACTCTACTATCCTCTTTTTAAACACGAGTATCTGTACTTCTACTTGAGTGAAGAATCCTTCTCCCATGATAGTGAAGGGAGAGGGAGGAGGGGAGAGGGAGGAGGGAGGAGGGGAGAGGGAGGAGGGGGAGGAGGGAGAGGGAGGAGGGGAGAGGGAGAGGGAGGAGGGGAGAGGGAGAGGGAGGAGGGGGAGAGGGAGGAGGGGGAGAGGGAGGAGGGGAGAGGGAGGAGGGGGAGAGGAAGGAGGGGGAGAGGGAGGAGGGGAGAGGGAGAGGGAGGAGGGGAGAGGGAGGAGGGGGATGATACAGTGTTGGAGACGCCTCGGGGGGGTACCTCTGACCCTGCTGTAAAGGTGTCTGCTGGTCAGTACTCGTTCACCTTTGACCCTTTTGGTGAAAGAGAAGAGGTGGAGGTGCAATCTCTTGGTGTTTTACTGGCCTGGCATGAGTAAAGACACACACAAACATGCACACACACTCTCAGACACACATAGACCCAGCCCTCACCTGTGTCCTCTGCCCTCCAGACTCTCTGACAGAGGTGCCATGCGGTCGCTGTGTGTGTCCCTGCTCCTGGTGACGGTGTGCTGGGCTCTGCCCTTCCGCCAGTCCGGCTTCATGGACTTCATGATGGAGGACGAGGCGGGCTCCGGGGACCCCGATGCCCTTGCCCCTGAGGGCCCCGCTGGAGCCCCCCCTGGAAGCCCCCGCCTAGGCCTGCCTGATGGCCCCCGGTGCCCCTTCAGATGCCAGTGCAGCCGACGTGTCGTCCAATGCTCCGACCTGGGTGAGACGCACCACGCACTGCCGTATCCCTCCACCCCTCACGCCGTATCCCTCCACCACGCACTGCCGTATCCCTCCACCCCTCATGCCGTATCCCTCCACCCCTCATCCTTCATCCCTCCTCCTCTCATCCCTCCACCAGGGTCAGGGTAAGGTCTGCATATAGCAGGCATGAACAACAGGAATGTTCAGAGACTATCTGGTGTTTGATCTACACATCACCAGCTTGTTAACTCAAAACAGAACATTGCCCCAGACACACACACAGCCTCAAAGCACACACACCACCCCAGAACACACACACCGCCCCAGAACACACACACACCACCCCGGAACACACACACACATCACCCCAGAACAGACACACACACCACCCCAGAACACACACACACCGCCCCAGAACATGCCACTTTAAACACTTGCAGATGGCGTGAACTTAATTCACTTCCGTCTCGATGACATTGTGCACCACAACATGGAGTTGTGCTCACCAGAGCCTAACTGTCTCCAGGGCTGAAGACAGGGAGGTTCAGAGCTCTTCCTGTTTTAACAAGTTCCTCTAGAGGCTCGTCTCTTCCTCAGCTGGGGACCACGTGGTCTGGAATACATTTAGCAGCTCTCAAGGTTTCCAAGTGATTAAAAAGATTTACTTGAACCTTTTAATTAGTCTGGAGATCATTGTTTATTTTATTTTTTTATGTTGACTGTTGAGTGGTATAAACTGTCATCAAGGTATTTTGCTGTCATTCTGCCAGTCATGTGAGGTTGACCTTGGTCACCAACAGTCAGAGGAAGGGTTAGTAGAACTACAGACAGAGATGGACAGACACACTGCCACATACACACTCACACCAGGGAAGAGGGGTGGGAGGGGGAGAAGAGGGGAGGGGAGGCGGGGTGGAGAGGAGAAGAGGGGTGGGAGGGGGAGTGGGGGGAGAGGGAGGAGAGGAGAGGAGAGGGGGGGAAAGGGGAGGCGGGGCGGGGTGGAGAGGAGAAGAGGGGTGGGAGGGGGAGTGGGGGGAGAGGGAGGAGAGGAGAAGAGGGGGGAGAGGAGAGGAGAGGGGGGGAGAGGGGAGGCGGGGCGGGGTGGAGAGGAGAAGAGGGGTGGGAGGGGGAGTGGGGGGAGAGGGAGGAGAAGAGGGGGGAGAGGAGAGGGGGGGAGAGGGGAGGCTGGGTGGAGAGGAGAGGAGAAGAGGGGTGGGAGGGAGAGAGGGGGGAGAGGAGAGGGGGGGAGAGGGGAGGCTGGGTGGAGAGGAGAGGAGAAGAGGGGGGAGAGGAGAGGGGAGGAGAAGAGGGGTGGGAGGGGGAGTGGGG
Source organism: Osmerus eperlanus (assembly GCF_963692335.1). Classification (NCBI taxonomy): domain Eukaryota; kingdom Metazoa; phylum Chordata; class Actinopteri; order Osmeriformes; family Osmeridae; genus Osmerus; species Osmerus eperlanus. Next base: position 331,739 of record NC_085034.1, on the reverse strand, counting down.
GGAGAGGGGGGTAGAGGGAGGAGAGGAGAAGAGGGGGGAGAGAAGAGGGGGGGGAGAGGGAGGAGAGGGGAAGGGGGGAGAAGAGGGGGGAGAGGGAGGAGAGGAGAGGGGGGGAGGGGGAGAGGAGAGGAGGATGGGGGGAGAGGGGGGGGAGGGGGAGGAGGGGAGGGGGGAGGGGAGGGGAGGGGGGAGGGGAGGGAGGGGGGAGAGGGCCTTCTAAAAGGTTTAAGCAGAATACGACCATCTTGCGCCAGTCTGACTGTTGAAGGAAGAAGCCTGCAGACTAAACAGCTGAAACACACACACCTCAGACACACACACAACCTGAGCCACAGGCTGTTTGTCCAACACACATACTCACACATACACATAGAGAGGAGAGGGGAAAACGAAGGGAAAAGTGTAAGAGATGAGTAATGAAAAGGAGAGCAAGACCCACCGCATGTCTTCACCTCCCACAGCTGTGAGGGGCCAGAGCCTACGAGCCTGTGAGGGGCCAGAGCCTACGAGCCTGTGTGAGCAAGAACACAAAAGCTTTTAAGCCACAGTGTGTATGCTTATACACACACACACTCTCTCACACACACACACACACTCTCACACACACACACACACACACTCTCATGACAGCAAGTCAGTAAGTTACAGTAAGCCTGTGCCTCAACAGCTCAGTCCAAACATCCTCTTATTAAACATCATTCTGTTATTTCGCTATTTAACCCGTTAAGGAGTAGCGTTGCACATATGTGATCGTTCGAATGCAGGTGCTACAGCGTAGCGTTGCACATATGTGATTTCAAACATTCCAACTGAATATTTTCAGATACACAAAAACTATATGACAAACGCTATATTATGGCTTCAAAATGTACTGATGAGAGGGCTAACAAGTAACACTAGCATAGTAGTAACAGTGCTACGTGTATTATGCTAGAGTTGAGACAGAGAGACCATGTGGTGGAGAGGGTTAGGGTTATCGTGAACATGTGGTGGAGAGTTAGGGTTATCGTGAACATGTGGTGGAGAGGGTTAGGGTTATCGTGAACATGTGGTGGAGAGGGTTAGGGTTATCGTGAACATGTGGTGGAGAGGGTTAGGGTTATCGTGAACATGTGGTGGAGAGGGTTAGGGTTATCGTGAACTTGTGGTGGAGAGGGTTAGGGTTATCGTGAACATGTGGTGGAGAGTTAGGGTTATCGTGAACATGTGGTGGAGAGGGTTAGGGTTATCGTGAACATGTGGTGGAGAGTTAGGGTTATCGTGAACATGTGGTGGAGAGGGTTAGGGTTATCGTGAACATGTGGTGGAGAGGGTTAGGGTTATCGTGAACATGTGGTGGAGAGGGTTAGGGTTATCGTGAACATGTGGTGGAGAGGGTTAGGGTTATCGTGAACATGTGGTGGAGAGGGTTAGGGTTATCGTGAACATGTGGTGGAGAGGGTTAGGGTTATCGTGAACATGTGGTGGAGAGGGTTAGGGTTATCGTGAACATGTGGTGGAGAGGGTTAGGGTTATCGTGAACTTGTGGTGGAGAGGGTTAGGGTTATCGTGAACATGTGGTGGAGAGTTAGGGTTATCGTGAACATGTGGTGGAGAGGGTTAGGGTTATCGTGAACATGTGGTGGAGAGTTAGGGTTATCGTGAACATGTGGTGGAGAGGGTTAGGGTTATCGTGAACATGTGGTGGAGAGGGTTAGGGTTATCGTGAACATGTGGTGGAGAGGGTTAGGGTTATCGTGAACATGTGGTGGAGAGGGTTAGGGTTATCGTGAACATGTGGTGGAGAGGGTTAGGGCTATCGTGAACATGTGGTGGAGAGTTAGGGTTAGGGTTATCATGAACATGTGGTGGAGAGTTAGGGTTATCGTGAACATGTGATGGAGAGGGTTAGGGTTATCGTGAACATGTGATGGAGAGGGTTAGGGCTATCGTGAACATGTGCTTGGGTTCATAGAGTCAAACACATATCGGACTGTCTGGCTTTATAGTGCAACAACAGGAATTTAATGCACAGTGTTATATTAAAATCAAAAACAAAATATTATGATGGTGGTGAGTTATGAGGTGTGTATGTGGGTGTTGGTCTATTGTATTACATCATACATCACTAATCACCTTGTTTGTGCATTGGTACAGTTAGGATTGTGGAGGTCATTTGAATCTCCTTTCTTTTGAGGCTAAAAAAACCATAACTCACCACATGAAACACAGTTTTTAGTTTCTGATACACAGCGTGTTGGAGAGCCTGGAGCGTTGAGGCTGCGATGATCTCAGGGCCAAAGCATGCAGTCTCTGATGCTCCAAGAAAATCAGGAAATTAATTTCAAGGCCTGTTTCCACGCTGTTCCTTGGAGTCCTGCTTCAGCCGAGAGAAGAAACACCGTGAAGCCATGTTTCTCAGTTCCAACAGAAGAAACACCGTGAAGCCATGTTTCTCAGTCCCAACAGAAGAAACACCGTGAAGCCATGTTTCTCAGTTCCAACAGAAGAAACACCGTGAAGCCATGTTCTTCAGTTCCAACAGACAGCAGCTACAACCTGTCAACTTGGGAGGACAGGAGAGCAGAAATCATTATAAACCTCCCAGACGTCAAACAATCCCTCAATTCTTTCTGGTATCTGGAGGTCAAAGGTCAGGGTGCTGCAGCACATTTCCTGTGGTCTGTGGTCGAGTCAGGTCGTTCATCAGGGGGTCAGGGGTCAGGTCCCCCTCAAAGAGGGAGCGCTGGGAGGACATTCCTCCTCTCAGCCTCGTGGGATGAGGAAAGGTGAGGCTCAGCCTCGTGGGATGAGGAAAGGTGAGGCTCAGCCTCGTGCAGGTGTTCAGGGGTAATCACCCCAACAGAGACACAGTAAGGTGTATTTACATTCAGCCTTTTATCCATTTAACAAAGTGGCATACAAATAGTGCATAGATTCAGTACAGCAAAAGAGCAAGGATCAGCGATGCATAGTTCTAACAGTGTTTCCGTGGTCAGAGTCACGCAGAAAAAAAAATCAATTTCCCATCAGCACAGACGAAACGTAACAACAGCAAGTCTCCCGTCTCCTGAAAAAACATGCCGCACTGTTATATGAAAACACCGTTTCTTTCTCACACAGCCACACACACATGCACGCACACATGCACGCACACACACATGCACACACATCTGCAGATGTGACACAGAGTAGAGTTTGAACTGGTGTCGTTCCTGAGAAAACTGGATTTGGCTTGAAATATCTAGATTCCTTCATAGATCGAATCCACTAAAACACTCCAGGCATGCCAAGACATTGTAAAAGAACCACAGGAATAATAAAAGATGTCAATCCTGACCTCCTCCCTCCTCTTCCTCTCCAGGGCTGACTGGTATCCCAGACGACCTCCCTGCAGACACGTCTCTGCTGGATCTGCAGAACAACAAGATCACCGAGATCAAGGAGAACGACTTCAAGAACCTAAGAGAGTTGCATGTAAGACCGTCTCCTCAAGATTTCACATAAAATCCCAGTCCAGTGTTATCTTCACCATACATACATGTTTTAACCAAGGGGTTTGTTTAAAAAACACTTCAGAAAAACTGAAAAGCATTTTGGTTAAAATTTGTTGTGAAAGAACCTTGTACAACAGACACTGCGTTAGGGTCCTGTCTGAAAGTCTTACTTTCTCTAAGTGCTTTACTCCACATATGACCACTGGGTCCAATCTGTCATACTGTAAACACTCTTGAGCACAAATGTAAATTCCAAAGAATGTTTAAAATTGTGTAAAAAGTTGACTGCTTTACACCAGATGGGAAGTTTAGACTCCCAGTGTTGTCTTGAACAGGAAACATCCTCAAGTACACTGGAGCAACACAGGGAGATGGGATGCATCTCAAAACAAGAGAGTATGTGTGTGTGTGAGACAGTGTGTCTCTCTCCAGAGAGAGAGAGAGAGAGGGAGGGAGAGAGGGTGGGGGAGAGAGAGAGAGGGAGAGAGAGAGAGAGGGTGGGGGAGAGAGAGAGAGGGAGAGAGAGAGAGAGAGAGAGGGGAGTAGCTCTCTAGATCCCAGGTGCATCGAAACTATGTTCCTCCAGGCTCTGGTCTCAGTCAGCCATCTGCCCTCTGTTAAATACCACAACGGGCCGAGCGTGTGAGTGTTTGTTGTGTATGTGGTGAGTATGTACATGTGTGTGTGGTAAAGGTGTGTGTGTGTGGTGAGGGTGAGTGTGTGGTAAAGGTGTATGTGTGTGTGTGTGTGTGGTGAGGGTGAGTGTGTGGTAAAGGTGTGTGTCTCTATCTTGCTGCTGCTCACGTCTGCAGATGAGAGAGAGGAACTGAGGCTGGGCCTGGGAGTCGACTCTCTGGTGAAGCTGAGTCAGGGTCGACTCTGGTGAAGCTGAGTCAGAGTCGACTCTCTGGTGAAGCTGAGTCAGGGTCGACTCTCTGGTGAAGCTGAGTCAGGGTCGACTCTCTGGTGAAGCTGAGTCAGAGTCGACTCTCTGGTGAAGCTGAGTCAGGGTCGACTCTCTGGTGAAGCTGAGTCAGACTTCCTGGTGAACAACCAGATTATCATTATCGTCATCAGACCCAAGTCCATCTCTCCTTCAGGCTCTGATTCTGGTGAACAACCAGATCAGCAGCATCCACGCCAAGGCCCTGGCCCCACTGGGCAAGCTGCAGCGCCTCTACCTGTCCAAGAACCAGCTGAAGGAGCTGCCGGCCAACATGCCCAGGAGCCTGCAGGAGCTGCGGATCCACGAGAACAGCATCAGCAAGATCAAGAAGGCCTCCCTGCAGGGCATGACTCAGATCATCGTCATGGGTACGGGATAAGCACTTCCTGGTTCGCAGCTAGGATCAATCCATGAAGGTTGAGGTTTGGTTTGGGGGTAGGGTTGGGTTAGGGTTATGGTTGGGGTAGGGCTATGGTGGGTTAGGGGTTATTGTTGGGTTAGTGTTGGGTTAGGAGTCTCTCACTGACTCTCCCTCCCTCTCCCTCCCTGATGATGTCATCAGAGCTGGGCTCAAACCCTCTGAAGGCAGCAGGGATTGAGGCCGGAGCGTTCGCTGACCTGAAGAAAGTCTCGTACATCCGCATTGCTGACACCGGCCTCACAGACATCCCCAAAGGTATCTCTCTCTCTCTCTCATATTTTTGTTTCAGGTGTTTTCATTCCAGCCTAATAAGATCAGGATGAGAAAGTGTAGAAGTTACATTACATTAGGGTTAGTTAAGTTAAGGGATTTCCCCAGCAGAGCCCCATCCAAGCAGCAGCCAGGAGCGCCAGACTCCAGCAGAACAATGGAGCCATTGTGAAACAAAAGGATCTTAGTAACTCAAAACTCTCTTTACAGGGTGGGAAGACGTTGTCTTTTTCTGGAAATGAGGGAAAACTGTAGATTATATTGTCGAAATGTTTTTGTAATAAAATACAGGACATTCCCACACGAGTATTTAAACCCAAGAGTGTGGACGTGTGAAACTTCCTGTAACCTTCTGTAGGTGTTAGTCTGTGCAGCTGCAGGTGTGGCTATGGGGGCAGACATTAGCTGTTAGATGTGTAACTGCAGCTTGCTCTGACTCCTCATCACTGTTTTTTGTGGGTTGCCAGGTTTGCCAAGCTCCCTCTCTGAGTTGCACTTGGATGGCAACAAGATCACCAAAGTTCAGGCTGACAACCTGAAGGGTCTGAAGAACCTGGCAAAGTAACGACTTTTCTATTTTCTGAGAAACCTCACAGAAACATTTTACAGTAGCCTTTCCTCTTCTCTTCATTGCATTGATACACTGGAATCTATACACACCACTCATGGTGTGTATATCTCATGGGACATGAGATATCTCATGGGACTCATGTATATCTCATGGGACATGAGATATCTCATGGGACTACAAAAGCAGTATTTATATGAAATCCCAAATGACTATAATTCTTTACAATACAAGACACCAGTGTGATTATGAGGATCAGGATTTGGAAGGCAAGACTAGGCATGAAGACTAAACAGGAACTAAAATACTTTTCTGAAATGTTAACAGTTTATGTTGGAGAACAAACTGCCCCGCTAGGACTGTCCTTTCTCTGGCTCAAACAATCACTTAAGGATCCTGTCATTAGATTGTTGCATGTGTGCGATAGATTTACATATATTCAGAAATATGAAAATGTGTAAAGTCATATTTCTGTAGCATTTTGGTACTTCTTTCTCCTTCCACCGTTTCCTCATTCCCCAGCCCAAACTCTCCGAGCCCACACCCCTCCCCTGTCCAGGGCCCTGCTCCTATTGGCTCTCACACATTACACCTCTTCATCCCATTGGTTCTCACACCTCCCCTGGTTGTTCCTATTGGCTGTTGTTCCCTCCAGGCTGGGTCTGAGCTACAACCAGATCAGCGTGGTGGAGAACGGCTCCCTGGCCGCGGTGCCTCACCTGAGGGAGCTTCACCTGGACAACAACGCCCTCTCCTCCGTCCCCTCTGGCCTGCCCGACCACAAGTACATCCAGGTGGGTCTCCACAGCCTTCACACACACCACACCCCCCCCCCCACACACACACACACCCTCCACACACCACATACACCACACACACACACACCACACCACACAGCCTCCACACAACACATTCCACACACAATACACACACAACACACACCAGGTCTCAGTAACCCTCCCCGACCACTACCCCCCCTCCTGTCCCCCCCTCCTGTCCCCCCCTCCTGTCCCCCCCTCCTGTCCCCTCCTCCTGTCCCCCCCTCCTGTCCCCCCCTCCTGTCCCCCCCTCCTGTCCCCTCCTCCTGTCCCCTCCTCCTGTCCCCCCCTCCTGTCCCCTCCTCCTGTCCCCCCCTCCTTTCCCCCCCTCATTTCCCCCCCTCCTTTCCCCTCCACTCTCTCCTGTTTTCACCAGGTGATCTATCTGCATAGCAACAAGATTTCTCAGGTGGGAACAGAAGATTTCTGCCCCCCCGGCTACAACACCAAGAAGGCCATGTACTCCGGTATCAGCCTGTTCAGCAACCCTGTGTCCTACTGGGAGATCCAGCCCATCACCTTCCGCTGTGTGTTCGACCGCTCCGCCATCCAGCTGGGCAACTACAGGAAGAAGTAGACGTAGGGTGTACCAGAGTGTGTGGGTGCAAGTGTGTGTGTGTGTGTGTGTGTGTGTGTGAATGTGTTTGATCCACAACCAACAGCAGCATCGTCCAGCCCTACCAGCCTCCACCACCATCCAGGTTCACTCCCCCATCTGAACAGTGACTCACACCACAACTAAATATTTACCTTCTAATACAGTTTAAACTCTAATAATAGTTTTTTTACCATGAAGAGAGAGCTCAGGCTGATGCCTGGGCACCACTCCAACACATCGCCTCCCTGAACATTAAACCACAAAGTCACCAAATTGACAAAATGCTGTTAATGACTAAATCATCTTAATACTTAACTCGTCAGTCTGGTACCTGTCAGTCTGCACCTTCAACATTCCTGGATTGTTGTTTAATAAAGAAGTAGGAAAGACGGAAGATGTCCACTGTCAACTCGTTAACCGTCTGTTGTGGCGCCTGGTGGGAAACAAGATCACTGTAGGGTTGAGGAGCAGAAGCCATCGTTTTCACAATCCTGTTTAACCGAGATGATCTGACCTGTGGAGCAGGCAGCGAGGGTTGACTTGTCGTAAACACCGTTAACAACCGCTATACTAGAATGTTCTAGATCGTATGACATGTATAGTAGTATTAGTGTTGAAAGTGTGCTGTTACAATAACTTTGTACTCTGAAAGAAGTCTGATTTTCTTTTCATATTGTAGTCAACTGAAGTAGATTGGGAAAAAAACACATTGTTTATTCTTTCACAGGGCGCTGTCTACGGCTTGCTTCAGTTACTTTTTTTTCTTTCTGTTTTTCTTTCTCAAAAATATGACGGCAGTTTACATTGATCTGTAGACCCCCCCCCAGCACTTCCTGTGTTACACAATGCTAGATTAGAGCTAAAGTGAAAACGTCCCCTAAAGACATAGAATAAACATTTTACTTGTCCAGAAAAAAAGATGTCTGATTTACGTATATGCATGCTTCACTGCCCTCTTGACTAACAGCAGGTTGTGGTTTCTGAAACGTCCTTTGTACACGTTGCTGTTATCTCCTCCCTATTTTCCCTCCTTCTTTGTGTTCTTGTCTGAGGAGAACGGACGGAGCAGGAGGCACTGTGTTGTGTGAACGTAGTTCATAAAGACGCTGTATATAAAAGCTGTATAAAACAAATCTTTCATTGCTTAAAAGCACTCCCTGTAGTTCAGACTTAATATATCAGCAATAAAGGTGTTGCTCTTCTCCTCGCGTGAGACGGGCTAAACCAAATAAATATGCAAACTGACCAGCAGTGGTTTCTGTCACAGGAGTGGGTTTGGAACGTGATTGTGTGTGTTGGTGTTGTGTGTGTTGTGTTTGGTCTATCAGTGTGTTGGGGTACATTCCCAGGGGTGGGTATGGCTCAGTGGTAGAGCATGGGGATGGGTATAGCTCAGTGGTAGAGCATGGGGATGGGTATAGCTCAGTGGTAGAGCATGGGGATGGGTATAGCTCAGTGGTAGAGCATGGGGATGGGTATAGCTCAGTGGTAGAGCATGGGGATGGGTATAGCTCAGTGGTAGAGAATTTCCCTCAGGAGGTCACAGGTTCGAGGCCCCCCTGCACCCTAACCTGCACAGTACTTTGGATGAAAAGCTAAATGGATAGATTCTTATTGAGTTCGGTTCTTCAGTTAGATGACGCAAACACACCAGAAATACACACACTCATGTACACACTCTCTACTGAAATTTATCAGCACCATCTGACACCCTGGAAGAACAAGAAGTGAAAGTATTTCCCCCCCCCCGACCCGCCGCCCCCCCGCACCCCAACTGACCTCACTGGATAAAGAAGACCACCTCTGGGGTCATGGGGTTGTAGGGTTGTAGGGTCATGGGGTGTTCACAGAACAGTCTCCAGTCCTGCCCGGATCCAGACACATTTTCCAGCGACGTCAGAGAGACCAGAACGTTTCCTCAGAATAGGAGAAAGGGTGTTTACACAAACACACACACATTCACACAGTTTCCTCATAACAGAAAAAGGATGTTCTGTAATGAGGAGTCATGACCAGGGTTTCTGTGGGTGCTTCAATATGAAAGATATCTGGAACCAACTGAAGTCCCTGTTGTCTGCGTATCTGGAACCAGCTGAAGTCCCTGTTGTCTGTGTATCTGGAACCAGCTGAAGTCCCTGTTGTCTGAGTATCTGGAACCAGCTGAAGTCCCTGTTGTCTGCGTATCTGGAACCAGCTGAAGTCCCTGTTGTCTGCGTATCTGGAACCAGCTGAAGTCCCTGTTGTCTGTGATTGTGGTGTACCATTCCTGGGGAACAACAGAGCAGTAATGACCTGCTGCTTGACGGCAGCTTTAACAGACACAGTAAGTTCAGCTGACAGGGATCAGGACACTGAGGGTTAGTAAAGTAACCCATGAGGGTTAAAACGCTGAGGTTTTTAATAACACGATGTGTGTGGTGTAACCCTAACCCATATTTAATCTTCACGTTTCCAAGTGTTTTTCCACTTTTTTATGGCATGATACACTACAGTGGGTTGTGTGTGAGGAATACAGCAGCAGGCAGCACAGACAGTTCTGGTTATGGGAGACTTCTGCTCAGCTAAGACACACCCACAAAGCAGGCAAATAGAGATCTATACAGATCTATAAAGATCTATACAGATATATACAGATCTATACAGATATATACATGTATATATTTAATATACATATTTATTAATAGCAGCCCCAGCTCAGTGCCTCTTCGCACCTCTCTGCGCCTCAGTCTGCCTCTCTCTGCCTCTCTCTGCCTCAATCTGCCCCTCTCTGCCCCTATTTCACCCCCTGGTGGTGGGTGATGGTTGTGCTCCTCTCTTCCTCTCCCTCTTTCTCTCTCACACACACATGCTCAGGCACAAATATACAGGCGCACACACACACATGTGCATATACAAACAGACCAGCATGCACACGCATGCGAGCACATTAATCCACACAAACACACACTAACACACACACACGGCCCGCTCCAAAAACAGGAACCTGAGCCTCGGAGGTGGTGCCCGTCCTGAATACTTAGGCTTAAGTATGTGTTGTGTCTGTGAGTGTGTGTGAGTGTGTTCAGTGTTCTGCCTGTCCATCTGTTTTTTTTGGCCTGCCTGTCTGCCTGCCTGCCTGTCTGTCTGTCTGTCTGTCTGTCTGCCTGTCTGTCTGCCTGCCTGCCTATCTGTGTATTTTGGAGTCTGTGCGTATGGGTGTGCATCTGCATGTGACCCCTCCCCCCCTCACACACACACATCTCACCCCATTCTGAAGTAGAGGGCCCATCTGAATCACTGAGGAGAAGATAAGCTCCCTGCTCAGCTCCATGAGAAACATCTCTCTCTCTCTCTCTCTCTCTCATTCCCCCGAGGCAAGTAGGGTGAAGTGCCTTGCCCAAGGACACAACGTCATTTTGCACAGCCGGGAATCGAACCGGTAACCTTCAGATTACTAGCCCGACTCCCTAACCGCTCAGCCACCTGACTCCCCGTGTATATATGGGTGATAATCCAGCTTGGTGTGTCTTACATTAAGTGGATCCTCTTTGTCTGTCCTACATCACATGTGAAAGCATCGTGTGTCTGTGAGGGCAGAGGGCCGGGGCTGGGGAGAGGGCTGGGGCCTGAGGTCAGGTGACTTGTTCAGATGTGCAGCTCTGTTTTAAACGTCACTGTTAGAAAAGAGGCTTTGTGTTTCCTGGGAGCAGAAATAAACCGTCACAAACAAGGTTATTTTATCATCCTGTCTGTCTGCCTGAACTGGGTGCCTGTCTGCCTGTCTGTCTGTCTGCTGATTTACTTCTTGGTAGCAGAGTGCACATTCCAGAAATTTTTCCTGAGCACTTTTTTTGTGAAACTTCTGATATCATTACTCTTCTGACTCATGACAGAGAGAAAGAAAGAGAGATGAAAGAGACAGCAAGACAAAGATGAGAGAGAGACACAGCAAGAGAGAGATGAAAGACAGAGAGAGAGAGACAGAGAGAGACAAGACTATTGATCCTCTTGTGGGAGAAGTGTGTTTCAGCAGCAGAGACAAGCGGAACCATTTGCCGAAGCCAATAATAATTTAATAAGATCCAATGGACAAATAATTGTAATAATATTGCCGGTCTCCCAGCATGCGCAACCCGCCCTCTCCAGAGGATTCAGAACGCGGCGGCCCGTCTGGTCTTCAATCTACCCAGACGCTCCTCATCTCCCTCCACTGGCTTCCCATCACGGCCCGTATCAGATTCAAGACTCTGGTACTGACTTTCCGAGCGAGAACGGGACTGCACCCGACTACATCAAGTCTCTCCTCCAGCCTTACACCCCCCCCCCCCCCCCGCCACCTACGGTCTTCTTCTGACAACCGTCTGGTGGTCCCACCACTCAAGAGCGCCCGGTCCCAACACAAGCTCTTCTCCTGTCTGGCCCCCTTATGGTGGAATCAACTCTAAGGACTAAGGACAACGCCTTCAGTCTGTTACTGAAAATAGATAAATACTTATTTTATGATGGTAGGAACAGTTACAGGAAACACGTCAACTAAAAAGTGTATTAAAATTGTATTTTGGGGCATTCTGGGACATGGACAGGAAGTGAGGTCATGGGGAATCATCTAGAAAGAGGAAGTTGGAGGACTGTTTACCTGACTAGACTACTTCAGAAGAGATTAAATGACATAATTTAAACCACATCAGCGCTAGTAAATAAACACTTTCATTGGCTAGTGAGACACATCACATAGGCCTGGGAAGACCAAAGGAAAATACTTCATTTCATAAACATTCTTTCCTGTTTCGAAACTTTATGACTTTTTCCACTTAGGCCAGGTTTTGTCTTCAGAAGAAGAGAACAGATGGGTGAGCAGAGCACCAGACAGGCAGGCAGACAGACAGGCAGGATAGGCAGGCAGACAGGCAGGCCAGCGGCAGACAGACAGACAGGCAGGCCAGCGGCAGACAGACAGGCAGACAGGCAGGCCAGTGGCAGGCAGACAGTCAGACAGGCAGGCCAGCGGCAGGCAGACAGACAGACAGGCAGACAGGCAGGCCAGCGGCAGACAGGCAGACAGGCAGGCAGACAGTCAGACAGGCAGACAGGCAGGCCAGCGACAGACAGACAGGCAGACAGGCAGGCCAGCGACAGACAGACAGACAGTCAGACAGGCAGCTCAGTGCCAGTCTGGTCTGCCACACCCAGTCCAGAGCTCACACGCTAACCTTAACTAACCCTAACCCAAAGCTCACACGCTAACCTTAACTAACCCTAACCCTAACCCAGAGCTCACACGCTAACCTTAACTAACCCTAACCCTAACCCAGAGCTCACACGCTAACCTTAACTAACCCTAACCCTATCTTAGAACTGGTTCTCTCAGTTTCCAGGTCCCCCCTTTAAATGTTCAACATGGTCTCATACTTTTGGACCCAACTGTATATATGTGCGTATAAAACATTGTCGTTTATAAACCCAGGTCACCTCAAGCATTGCTTTTTCAAATGATCCAAATCAAAGACTTTTGAGGAATGAAGTAAAAAATATAAATCTTTCTTCAATTCTGGTTGAGTTTCCCAGCAGCTTCTCCAGTGAGACATTCCTGAGCGCTGAGACATTAAAATGGCTTCCAGAATGCTGAGCAAGTGGAATCCCAGATGGGACTACGACCAATCACCTCCATATGGCTCTGACTGCACGCTCTCCCATCTAACCTTGACCTAGCCCCCTCACTCTTCCCAACCCTCACCCTCTCCCCTACCCTACCCTCACCCTCTCCCCTACCCTCACCCTCTCCCCTACCCTCACCCTCTCCCCTACCCTCACCCTCTCCCCTACCCTCACCCCCCACCCCCCAGCAGCAGGGTTGGAGCATCGCACGGCTTCTGGATGAGATGAGATTTGCCAAAGATTGTGTGTCAGTTTTTCCAGCGTTTTATTTTCCAGCAGGAGTGCCACTGCTTAATCACTGTCAGCTGGTAAGAAGATCCACAGCCAGAAATCTCAACATCCTGGGAGTGAGAGGAGGTTCCACACCTTCACTAATCTCAACATCCTGGGAGTGAGAGGAGGGTTCCACATCTTAACTTCACTAATCTGTTCCTGGAGTCTGTGTGTCTTGTTTGTTTTACAAGTTGGGATTTAACCAAGACTACTGTAAAAACCTACAGTGCCCTAAATACACACAATATTGTTTGTTTGGAGGTGGAGAAGTTAAGAAGCAAGGATAGAGAGACAGACAGAGAGACAGAGAGAGACAGAGAGACAGAGATAGAGGGAGAGAGACAGAGAGAGACAGAGATAGAGGGAGATAGGGAAAGAGAGACAGAGAGAGACAGAGATAGAGGGAGAGAGAGAGAGAGAGGGAAAGAGAGACAGAGAGAGACAGAGGGAGAGAGGGAGAGGGAGAGAGATAGGGCTCTGGCAGGTATGTATGCCTTTACGCTCTAGTATACACCAGGACAGACCTGGTATCCACGACTACAACTGCTCCTCATTAGAAACAGACCATAACTCCTGGATGTGATCATAACGAGCTCTGATGACATCGTCAGCTCATACTGCCTGAGCTCTCCACAACACCACAGACATCTGAAGAAACCTCCCCCATCTCTCTCTCTCTCTGTCTCCCCCTCTATCTCTGTGTCTCTCCCCCTCTCTCTCTGTCTCTCTCTCTCTCTGTCTCTCTCTTCCCCCCTCCCTCTCTTTCTCTCCAGAGACTTCTTCAGGTTCTCGTTCTTCACAGTCTTCTACCTGCTGACCCATCACCCCACACACACACAGCGAGAGAGAAAGGTAAGTGTGCACCTGGGAGGGGAACAGGAGACTGCTGGTGTGTTTTTGTCTTCCCCTGCGGGGGCTTGAAGCTGGGGACTTTGGGGTGACGACGGGGACAGGAGTGTGGTCCTGAGGGCTGGCCATGACCAGCACACTGACAGACAGTCCTGATCTCTCAGAGTCTCTCTCGCTTCACTGGACCTTGATATGATCCTACAGGCATGTGCTGTGATGTTAGGAAGTGTGTGGTGTGATGAGAGAGGGTCTCTGTGTGTCTGTCTCTGTGTGTGAGTCTCTGTGTGTGAGTCTCTGTGTGTGAGTCTCTGTGTGTGAGTCTCTGTGTGAGTCTCTGTGTGTGAGTCTCTGTGTGAGTCTCTGTGTCGGTCTCTGTGTGTCGGTCTCTGTGTGAGTCTCTGTGTGAGTCTCTGTGTGTGTGTGTTTATGTTTTCTAATCGACATGACATTCATTTAGAAACTGAGTAATTGTTTGTGAGGTAGTACAACAGATTCTGAGAATTGAAGTTTGTATTGTTCGTATGTATTAGAACATGTTTTAATGACTATTGTGGCAGAAGGGAGCAGTCATGCTTTGTGGTCTTGATAGATTTAGATGCCACACGCTCACACTCATCCTGAAGGTGGTTGTTTTCACAGCTTGACTTTCATTTGGTTTGAATTACTTTCTCAAACATGTTGTGAACATCGTGTTGCTTTTGGTAAGAAAACCTCTGACTAAACTTGTTGAACCCAGTTTCTGCAGAAAGTCTAGTAATATTGGAACCAAGATTGAGGTTTTGTGGGAAAGTGGGCTGTGTGTGAATTGTTCTGAGAGGATTTTCACTTGCAGTGTGTGTGACAGAACTCTGAAACAAATACAGCATGTTGTTCATCTTTTCAAGAGGGAATTTCCTATCATAAAAAAACTTTTTCCATAACCCTAACCCTTTCATAACCATAACCTGGGATAAGGGTTCAAAGTGTGGCTATTCACTCCCCAAGATAACATTTGAAAAGATTTTGGATGAGATATATATATTTGTACTGTCTTTTTGTCCTCAACCCTTTTCCTGTCTGACCCGTTCCCCTGTCTCAGCGGCCATGTTTCCCCTGCGTGTTGTGCTGCTGGCAGCACTGGTTAGCCTGACCCTGGGTCAGTACGACGACTACGACTACCAGCCGGCCTCCCAGCTTGGACCCTCCGGACCCAACTGTGCCCAGGAGTGCGACTGCCCCATCAACTTCCCAAGCGCCATGTACTGCGATGGACGCAAGCTCAAGTTCGTCCCTGTGGTCCCCACGGGCATCAAGTACCTGTACCTGCAGAACAACCAGATCGAGGAGATCAAGGCAGGTGTGTTTGACAACGTCACTGACCTGCGCTGGTTGGTGCTGGACCACAACATGATCACCACCGACAAGGTGGCCAAAGGCACCATCGACAAACTGGTGGGTCTGGAGAAGCTTTTCTTCAGCCACAACCAGCTGTCCGAGCCTGTCCTGCCGCCGTCCAGAGTCCTGGAGGAGCTGAAGATGATAAGCAACCAGCTGTCCAAGTTCCCGGCGCTGACGGACAGGGAGAACCTGACGGCCGTGCATCTCCAGGACAACAAGCTGACCTCGGAGAGCATTGCTGGGGCCTTCAAGAGCCTGAAGAAGCTGCTGCTCCTGGACGTCAGCAGGAACAAGCTGAAGAAGCTTCCAGCGGGCCCACCCAGCTCTCTGGAAGTCCTCTACGCCGACCACAACGACATTGACAGCATCGCCGCCGGGTAAACACTATGTCAGAATGTGTTAATGACGTGTTTGTGTGTGTATAGTGTGTGTGATGTTATACTGTGTTCGGTCATGTGTGCGTGAGTGTAAAGTGTGTGTGTGAGTGTATAATGTGTGTGATGTTACAATGTAGTACTTTTACTGTAATGGCGTCCAGGGTGGACTTAAACTTGTGACACTCAACCACTGATCCGCATCCAATCTCCAGGTACCTGAACAAGCTGCCGTCCCTCAAGTACCTGAGGGTCTCCAACAACAAGCTGGTGAACTCAGGCATTCCAGCCGGCGTGTTCAACGTGTCCACCCTGCTGGAGCTGGACCTGTCCTTCAACAAGCTGCAGAAGATCCCCGAGGTCAACGAGATGCTGGAGCAGCTATACCTGCAGGCCAACCAGATCAATAGTCAGTCACCTCACCCTCACCTCACCCTCACATCACCTCACCCTCACCTCACTTCACCCTCACTTCACTTCACTTCACCCTTACCCTCACCCTCACCCCACCCCACCCTCACCTCACCCCACCCCACCCTCACCTCACCCTCACCCCACCCTCACTTCACCCTCACTTCACCCTCACCCTCACATCACCCTCACATCACCTCACCCTCACCTCACTTCACCCTTACCCTCACACTCACCTCACCCTCACCTCACTTTACCCTCACTTCACCCTTACCCCACCCTCACCTCACCCTTACCCTCACCTCACCCTCACCTCACCCCACCCCACCCTCACTTCACCCTCACCCCACCCTCACCTCACCCTCACCCCACCCTCACTTCACCCTCACCTCACCCTCACTTCACCCTCACCTCACCCTCACTTCACTTCACCCTCACCTCACCCTCACCTCACCCTCACCCCACCCTCACTTCACCCTCACTTCACCCTCACTTCACCCTCACTTCACCCTCACCTCACCCTCACCTCACCCTCACCCCACCCTCACTTCACCCTCACCTCACCCTCACCTCACCCTCACCCCACCCTCACTTCACCCTCACTTCACCCTCACCTCACCCTCACCTCACCCTCACCCCACCCTCACTTCACCCTCACCTCACCCTCACCTCACCCTCACCTCACCCTCACTTCACCCTCACCTCACCCTCACATCCCGCACCGCTCTGTCACTGAGCACACCACTGATCAGACATTTTCATATTTTAGAGTCAGAGTGATCTCCCTGACTAGACGTGGTCTAGTATCTACATTTTAATCATTTAGCAGATGATTTAAGTCACATGCAGGTAGGGCAGAGAATCAAGGATCAAAAGTGTTTGGGTCCAACAGTATTTAGGCGGTCGGATTCGAGGGATGGGAGGGAAACCAAGGTTGCCTTCACCCCTCTTCTCTGACCTTGGTGACTTGGGAAATGTATATAAAGAAATGCAAATTGGTTTTGATATGTTCAAATGAACCGTTAATGTAATGTATTTTACCCCCAGAGACAAACAGGAGGGGAAATTTGAACCTGGGATCTCTTTATCTGCAGTAAGATGCTCTAACCACTGAGCTACACCCACATCCAAGCCCTCTTGTCCTCTAACCAGCGTCTTCTCCTTGATCCTCTCTTTCCAGAGTTTGACTTGGAGAGCTTCTGTAAGTTCAGCGGCCCACTCAACTACTCTCGTCTGAAACACCTGCGTCTGGACGGGAACAACGTCACCCACACCAGCATGCCCGACGACACGGCCAACTGCCTGCGCCAGGCCTCCGAGATCGTCTTCGAATGATGACCCTCCATCCAGCGTCCACAACCCCCCAGTCTGACCCCACCTCCTCCCATTCTTAACCCCACACCACCCCTCTACCTACCCCACACTACCCCCTCTACCTACCCCACTCCACCCCCTCTACCTACCCCACACTACCCCCTCTACCTACCCCACACCACCCCTCTACCTACCCCACACTACCCCCTCTACCTACCCCACACCACCCCTCTACCTACCCCACACTACCCCCTCTACCTACCCCACACCACCCCTCTACCTACCCCACTCCACCCCCTCTACCTACCCCACACCACCCCTCTACCTACCCCACACTACCCCCTCTACCTACCCCACACCACCCCTATACCTACCCCACTCCACCTCCTCTACCTACCCCACTCCACCCCTCTACCTACCCCACACCACCCCCTCTACCTACCCCACACTGCCCCTCTCCCTACCCCACACTGCCCCTCTACCTACCCCACACTGCCCCTCTACCTATCCCACACTGCCCCTCTACCTATCCCACACTGCCCCTCTCCCTACCCCACACTGCCCCTCTACCTATCCTACCCTACCCCACACTACCCCACCCCACCTTTACACAACCACCCCACCACCTTACCCCACCCCCTCTCCAAACGCTGTGACCAGCCTACTAATCAGCATGCATGGCCTTGCACATTATGTCATGTGAAATAGTGTGCAGGTTTGGGTGTCCCCAGTACGTTGGGACATAGTGCTGTCTTCACTGTTCCTACGTGTCTCTTCCCCATGGTGTACATAGCTCGTATGTTGTTTGTTCTCTGGAGAACAAGGATCTGCTCTCAGTAGAAAGCCAAGGTGAATATAATGTTGTTTTTTTAAATCAAACTTCAAAGTACGTAATTTTTTTTACAAAATGTAGTAAAGACCAACTTTGCAAATATTCTCTCAGTCTTTAGTAAGATGTTGCGTTACAACATGAAGGAATCAGGTACATCGACGCCCTGGAAGTGCTACTCACTTCAAACATTCCTGAGCAGAAGCTGATGTTGGTCTGCTAACCAGAGATTTAAACATTTGCATCTCTCAATGCTATACTTGTTGTTTTTATGTTCTATTATGTTGAAAGATGTTTTATAGTTTTATATTTGGTTGACAAACTCGTAAAATCCCATCAGTGTGTAAGATCTGCAAGAAAAGAACAATAGTATACATGTTAGCTTAAGACTAAACTGGACACGACAGTGATGGAGTTCCCATACTACACAGTATTTCCTTCATCAATCTTCAAATGCCATTAATGAAAAATAAAACTGCCAACAATTAATGGAAAACTGCATTCAGCTACGTTCTTGTTAATCACACTCAATCCTACATTTCTTATCACTTAACACTGTCACCTGAGGTGGAGTTAATAACAGTTTTTTGTAAACTATTTTTGTTTTTGTTTTGTTGTCACATAATGTCTGAGTTATGAAGTATGATTCCATGTATTGTGACGATATAAACCGTAACAGCACACAACCAACTATATAACAGTTTCATGACATGCATGCAGCTCCTGGTCTCAGTGAGGAAATAAACTCTGGCTTCTGCAGTTTCTGTTTGTTCTTGTGTGTACATTGTGGGTGGGGGGAGAGGGGGGAGGGGTGGGGGGAGAGGGGCGGGGTGAGGGGCGGGGGGAGAGAGGGATGAAAATAAAGAAGAGAAAGAATCAGAAGAGAGAACAGTGACTGTCTGGGGTGGGGTGGGGTGGGTGGGGTGGGTGGAGAGGGGCGGGGGGAGAGAGGGATGAAAATAAAGAAGAGAAAGAATCAGAAGAGAGAACAGTGACTGTCTGGGGCAGGGTGGTAGAGTTAGGGGCAGGGTGGTAGAGTGTACATGGCTGGATTTCATTACCTGGTCATGTGCTTAATTTACAAGGGTGACAAAAAGAGGTTTGATTCATGGCCGGCACTCATGGTTGACCATGTGAACCAGACACTGACCACATGCTGTCAGTCGTGCATATGACAGATTATCCCCCATCCATGACTAAAGGGATTAAAGGTGACCTGGCCCAGAGTAGTCCTTAAACTGACACATCTATCAACAGTTTACCTAGAAAAAACCTACCTCAAGAACACCACAGGAAGGACAGGAAAGGTTTTGGGAATAATTGCCCATCTTTAATGCTAATGACCTCATCATCAAACACGATTTAGGCTAAATTGGGTTAGACTCTGCTAATCCGAGGACATTAATGACTCTAAATAAATCCAACGATAAGGCTAACACTTTCCTGCCCACCTACTTTTGTTAAGACCTAAGACCCTAACCAAGTATTTTGTTGTACATTTTGTTACATTTTACCATTTTGTTTACTGTATGCACCTGCCCACCAAAGTAAATTACTTGTTTGTGACCACTTACTTGGCGATTAAACACAATTCTGATTCTGATAGGTTTTTACACATTAGTGTCTGTGACAGACGTTGATCTAAATGTGGAGTAAAGAAACAGTGTGAATGTTTAGAGTCCTTAATCCCGCCGGTGGTTATCGGCTTTGATTCTTTTTCTCTGGGAGTTTCTGGTGCATCTGGAACAAACTGAAGTCACCTGCATTGTCTGCAGAAATGTCTACTCTGGGTGATTACCCTTCCTGTGCGTGGATACGTGTTTGACAAAAGCTTTCCTACTTCGGATTTCTGTGCTCTAAACCTGCCAAGCCCGGCCGGGAGCGCTCTAAGATTAGGATTTTAGTTGTGTGTGTTTATGTGTGTGTGACTGTTCTCAACATCTGTTTCTTGTCTCCGTTGCAGATTAAGTGGCAAGATGACGTTTCTTCTGACCCTTCTCACCTCCCTTCTCCTGGTTGGTCCAGCTCTGGGCCAGGACATGACCTATGAGGAGGTCCTGACCCAGCTGCAGGGTTGCCCCAGAGAATGTCGCTGCCCTCCTAACTTCCCGAATGCAGTCTACTGCGACAACAAGGGCCTGAAGCACATCCCCAACATCCCTCCACACACCTGGTACCTTTATCTCCAGAACAACCTGATAGACGTGATCTCCAAGGACGCGCTGCGCAATGCCACCCAGCTCCGCTGGCTCAACCTCAACCGCAACAAGCTGACCAGCAAGGGCGTGGAGGAGGGCGTGTTGGCAGACATGCCCCGCCTAGTGCACCTCTTCATGGACGACAACCTTCTGGCCTCGGTGCCGTCTGGCCTACCCTCCAACCTGGAGCAGCTCCGCCTCTCCAGGAACCGCATCTCCAAGATCCCCGCTGGCGTGTTCTCCGGCATGAGCCGCCTCACCCTGCTGGACCTGCAGGGGAACAAGCTCCAGGACGACGCCGTGACAGAGGTGAGCCTGAAGGGACTGAGCAGCCTGGTCCAGATCAACCTGGCCAAGAACCAGCTGAGCAGCATGCCGCCCGGCCTGCCCCCCAGCACCGCTCAGATCTTCCTGGATGGGAACAACATCGAGAAGATCCCCGCAGAGTACTTCAAGGGGCTGCCCAAGGTGGCGTTCCTCAGGCTGAACCGCAACAAGCTGGGCAACAGCGGCCTTCCAAAGAACGTCTTCAACATCTCCAGCATGCTGGACCTGCAGCTTTCACACAACCAGCTGACTGAGGTGCCTCTCATCCCGTCAGGTCTGGAACACCTGCACCTGGACCACAACAGGATTAAGAGTATGTATGTCAGGACTGTGTACTATGTACAGGGGTTGTAGTGTGTACTGTATATGGGTTTGTAGTATGTACTGAAGTATGTTTGTCAGGCTTCATTTGCTATGCTTGTTTCAGAAAGCCTCTGTGTAGTACAACATTGCTGCAGTTCAAGTAATTTACATTCAATGAATTTACATTCAATGAACTAATAAAATTCCTACTGTACATGGCAGAATCTGCTGGAGTCAGATACTAACACAGGTAGACTGAACCAGGAAGTCACTAAAGTGTTCTTTACCACCTCCAGGTGTCAACGGGTCTGAAATATGCCCGGTGTCGGCTGAGGTGCTGGAGGACGACGTCAACGACAGTGTTCCTCGGCTGCGCTACCTTCGCCTGGACGGCAACCAGATCAAGCCTCCCCTCCCCAGAGATGTCATCACCTGCTTCCGCCTCCTCCAGTCCATCGTTATTTAGGTTGTTTACTTCAGCTTCTAAACCTCCCAGGCCCTTCTTCACAGGTCAAGGTGTTCAACACCAGACACCCGGATGGAAAGATGATAATGAGTTATAAAATTATAAGATAAAGTAAAAGGTAAATTCCATTCTAACTGGGTCAGACAAAAGCAATTGTGAAATAGAAACCTTTTGTAAATGTTTATCCTGAATTGAGGTCATTCAACTTCAGCTTCAAGTTTTCTTTGTCGCTGTACTTGGTTGGGGTGCAGTACCATTTCCAACCACTAGCTGTGCCTTACTTTCAATTCATTTCTGGAAAGGGAAGACAGACACTCGTGAACAGTGACTGTCTCACCCCATCATGATGGAATCTGATCTAACATTTCTTCATGCATTTTTTCTTCCTTAAAACCCTTTCAGACTCTCCAGGGGGGGGGGGGGTTAGAGGAGGGGGCGAGTTTGATGGAAGTGCAGAAGCATCATGTGACCAATGTGTTTCTCATGTTTCACCAAGCTGGAGTCCTCCACTGCTGTCTGTGCGAGAGCAGATGACTGGGACAGGTCATGAGCTTCTAGCTGAAGACCAACCGCACTGTGTGTGTAGGGAGGGGGAGGGGGGGTGCAGAGAGTGAGTGTAGGGAAGGGGAGGGGGGGTGCAGAGAGTGTGTGTAGGGAAGGGGAGGGGGGGTGCAGAGTGTGTGTGTAGGGAAGGGGAGGGGGGGTGCAGAGTGTGCTTGTAGGGAAGGGGAGGGGGGGTGCAGAGTGTGTGTGTAGGGAAGGGGAGGGGGGGTGCAGAGTGTGTGTAGGGAAGGGGAGGGGGGGTGCAGAGAGTGAGTGTAGGGAGGGGGAGTGGGGGTGCAGAGTGTGTGTGTAGGGAAGGGGAGGGGGGGTGCAGAGTGTGTGTGTAGGGAAGGGGAGGGGGGGTGCAGAGTGTGTGTGTAGGGAAGGGAGGGGGGGTGCAGAGTGTGTGTAGGGAAGGGGAGGGGGGGTGCAGAGTGTGTGTGTAGGGAAGGGGAGGGGGGGTGCAGAGTGTGTGTGTGTAGGGAAGGGGAGGGGGGGTGCAGAGAGTGTGTGTGTAGGGAAGGGGAGGGGGGGTGCAGAGAGTGTGTGTAGGGAAGGGGAGGGGGGGTGCAGAGTGTGTGTAGGGAAGGGGAGGGGGGGTGCAGAGAGTGTGTGTAGGGAAGGGGAGGGGGGGTGCAGAGTGTGTGTGTAGGGAAGGGGAGGGGGGGTGCAGAGAGTGTGTGTAGGGAAGGGGAGGGGGGGTGCAGAGTGTGTGTAGGGAAGGGGAGGGGGGGTGCAGAGAGTGTGTGTAGGGAAGGGGAGGGGGGGTGCAGAGTGTGTGTGTGTAGGGAAGGGGAGGGGGGGTGCAGAGTGTGTGTAGGGAAGGGGAGGGGGGGTGCAGAGTGTGTGTGTAGGGAAGGGGAGGTGCAGAGAGTGTGTGTAAGGGGGATGGGATGAATTATAACTTTTCAAGGTTTTAGTGAATGTATGGAATTAATGTAGAAAATACTTAGCGAGTGTATTTTGTGATTAATGCATGTGTAATCTTATTGGAAGGTGATGCCAAGGACATATTTCCATCCTGGAAGGACAATAAAGTGCAGTTTTATTTGAGTTAGTTTCAGTCCCTACTATATGTGCCCTGCTCTGTAGGAACAGCGTGTGCAGCTCTAACAGACCGTGGCATCACAGGCAGCAACTCTCCTCACTCAGCCACAGAAGACAGCAAGGGATTCTCTTGGCGCATTCCAGAAGCCGTCCAGATGTATGGCCTATAGGAGGCCACTGATACTCAGATCACAACTGGACCATAAATTACAACCTACAGGCTCATAACATGTGAGAGCAGAACGGGCTCAGCTTAATGGTGGAGTTTCTGACTGCAGATCTAGAGGTCGTAGGTTCAGATCCTGCTTGTACGTTGTACCAACCAGAAAGCATGGCTCCCTGGGTTGGTTCCCTTTGCAGTATGGGTAAATTAAGGGTAGGCGTTTCCAGTCAGCTAATTAGGTCTGGATCTACAGTAACTCTCTCTTTAAGAACTTCCAGATGTTCCCGTTTCCCTTCCAGACTCGTCTTAATTAGTTCCTGCTGTTCCAGTTAAACACAGAGAGTCTCTAAAAGAGTTCCTTCATCTAGCATATAGTTGTTATTTGTATTATATGTCGATGGTCAGCAATATGTCCATAATTACCTGTAACTACACAGCCTAAAGAGGTGTGTAGGTGTGTGTGTTTGCCGAGGTGTTTGTGTAAGTATGCGTGTGTGCAGAGGTGTGTAGCTGTGTGTGAGTGTTTAAGCCAGCATTCCCCTCCAGCAGGCACAGTCTGAACCAAAACAGGAGAAGCAGTCAGATTAGGTGAACACCTCTCCTACCTCTCTCCCACCATCTCACCCTCTTGTCTTTACAGCAGGGCTCAGCACAGCGTTCTGACTGATCTTTAATCCAGCCTGATTTCCTCCTCTTCCTCTCCGGGGGGCTGGGTGGGACATGCTGGCTCCATCTGGACAGAACGGTCTTTCAGGCTGCTCTGCTGCTGGGGTTAGGGTTAGAGAGGGTTAGGGTTAGAGAGAGCCGGGTCAGCGAGCTCAGAGAGAGGGATCTCTTCCAGCTTTTATCTCTGTATCTTTCCTGTTCCATTCATCATTTGTCTTTTTGTTCTCTTTCCCTCTCTTTCTCTCTCTCCCCCTTTCCCCCCCTCTCTCTCCCTTTCTCTCCCTCTCCCTCTCCCTCCGGACAATACTATTTCCAAATTTCCCTTACATAATACCCCTCCCATTGAAGAGCAGGATCCAGATGTAGAGTCCAGATGTGCCCCCTATCTATCTTCTCTCTATCCCTCTCTCCATCCTCTCTCCATCCCTCTCTCCATCCTCTCTCTATGCCTCTATCCCTCTCTCCATCCTCTCTCTATCCCTCTATCCTCTCTCTATCCTCTTTCTATCCTCTCTCTATCCTCCCTCTATCCTCCCTCTATCCTCCCTCTCTATCCTCCCTCTCTATCCCTCTATCCTCCCTCCCTCTCTATCCTCTCTCTCTATCCCTCTCTCTATCCCTCTCTCTATCCCTCTATCCCTCTCCGTATCCCTCTATCTCTCTTTCTATTCCTCTCTCTATCCCTCTCTCTATCCCTCTATCCTCCCTCTCTCTATCCCTCTATCCATCCCTCTCTCTATCCCTCTATCCCTCTCTGTATCCCTCTATCTCTCTTTCTATTCCTCTCTCTATCCCTCTATCCTCCCTCTATCGTCTCTCTATCCTTTTTATTTGAAAATAAGTTTTGAAAATTACTACTTCCATTACTACTACCTGTTGGAGCGCTCATCATATGAATACATCATTACAAAAAGACACATACTTAAGTATATGTCCCATACTTCTTGACTTTAACTTGAGTGAAAAAGTGTAGACAGCACTTCTACTTTTACCAGAGTCTTTAAAAACATGAGTATCTGTATATCTGAGTGAAAGATGTGCGTACTTTTGCCATCTTTGCTGGTAACTGTGCTCAAACAAGCAACAGAGAAGGCAGTAACCATTCCGGACAGCGTGACCTGGGTGATGGTGTAGGGTTACCTGGGAGATGGTGTAGGGTTACCTGGGTGATGGTGTAGGGTTACCTGGGTGATGGGGTAGGGTTACCTGGGTGATGGGGTAGGGTTACCTGGGTGATGGTGTAGGGTTACCTGGGTGATGGTGTAGGGTTACCTGGGTGATGGGGTAGGGTTACCTGGGTGATGGGGTAAGGTTAACCTGGGTAGGGTTACCGGGGCGACAAGTTAACTGTGACCTGGCCACCTCTCCCTCAGGTGCTTGCCCCCTGCACTCCCAGCATGCCTCAGCCATGACAGAATCTGTAGGTACAGAGGAGGAGGAGGAGGGGGAGGAGGAGGAGGGGAACTGATGGTCCGGAAAAAAGTAGCCAATGCAATCTCTGAAAGGATTCTCTCACACATACACACACAACAGCCCCACACCCCCACCCCCAAAACACGTGCACACATGCAGAAACACACACACCCCTCTCTCAAGTGAACCAGCTGATGGGAAAGGTAGAGCCAGGAGGAGATAATATCATCAGTAATACTGATGTGCTGGAGATCTCTCCTTATGACAAGCTCTGACACTGCTCATCTGCAGAACCTCAGCACCTCAGGACCAGCACCGCAAAGACGAACCTCACCTGGACACACACGGGAGGAAGGTATGTTTGTCTTGTTCTTTTACTGAAGGCGGTTCGGAGGGGTGGATGCTTTTGATAGGGGCTGTTTGGATCATCTACATCTGGGAGGGATTGGTATTTAAACATGCAGCGGTTTTAGCTTTGATCAACTGTTCCAAGTAGACAGCTTTTCCAGCGGTGAGTTCAGGTTGACTGAAAGCGGCCCCTTCATGATTGAAGATCCTGGCGTTCCTGCTGCAGAGACGCTGGAGCCATGTAGAAGCGTGGCTGTGCTGTCACGGCTGGCTAGGAGAGCTGTCAGCTCCTGCAGTCTTGCTCGTATCACAAGACACAGTAACTTTTTAAATCCTCTTCAGTTCTTTTGTTCTTTGCTTGCTGCCAGATAGATTTGTAAAAGCAAAGAAATAATGTAACAATTTAGTTTTGATGCCAGAAGTCTTGGGTTGAATCAGGGTTTAAAATCTATATTTTCATGGAGAGAATATGCATAGATGTTTAGATTTAAAAAAAAAAAGAGCTATTCTCATCCTACTGCCAGGCAAATCTTTATAGAAGGTTTATCAGTTTTACATAAGCGATGACTTCTCTGCTCGTAGAGGACTCAAGACTAGAGCAGTCGCCAGCTGGAACAGAATATGGGACCCAACAGGACCTCTCTGACTAACCAACAGATCTGCCAACTCAAAGCTCCTTACAGGAAGTGAATATTTTCATATTATAATATTTCTCCACATGTGTTTCCTGTTCGACTGTCATCCAGGAAGGGCCCACAATTGTTCTCAGTTCAACATTTTGATAGTGAGTCAGCAGTTTGTCCTGTTTATCTGGTAAAAGAGCTTGCATCAGTCATTCAGTGAAGGTAATCAAGCAGCATTAACATGACTCATTAACTTCACCCAGAGACCTTCAACCTGTAACCTGAGGATACCTCCAGCACCTCTCCTGTCAGGTGAGTGATGGGTATGCCAGCATCCCCTAAAGAGAGACAGGTGTTGTTCTGGGCCTGGGTCCTGGTCCTTCAAGTGTAAAAACACTGTACTGATCAGCGTCTGAGGTGATCCAGGGGGAACTAAAGCATAAAGACATTATCTCTGGGCCTTATAACTCAGGGAGGGCTACAGCCCAGTCATTGCTTACAGATCTAGAAGTAGCAGGCTCAAATGCCCCCTAGTACTTTGGGTAAAAGAGTGTGGTAGATTGATACATTCTTATTATTGACTTGGAAATCAAATGAGCTGCTGTGTTTACTGGAAGCTGTTGAGATGTGCTGCTTGACGCTCAGCCTATTCAGTCTTCTGGTTGTGTGAGGCGCCCTCCAGGGAAACCTGAGATCAGGGTTTGACGCCTCTGGCTGAGGTACACTCTGCGTCGAAGGCATCTTCTCAGACACAAGACGCTCCCTCAGAGGATCCGCTGGGATAATCGGGGATCAGGATTGTCTCCTACCTTGGCTGAACCGGATCAGGAGGGATTATCCAGGGGGATGCAGAGCATCAATGGAAACAAGATCATCTCAAATGAAGCACTCGCTGTTCAATCCACTCATTTAACTACCCTCCCCATAACTACCCTCCCCATAACTACCCTCCCCATAACTACCCTCCACAATCTCGTGCCTTTGCAGAGTATTGGGTGATTAACGATACTTTCAAGATAGGGTAACACCACGTTCTGATTAGTGGCTAGTGGGAAATTGTCATGAAAATAAGATGAGTTCCCTTTGGAATAGGACAAACCGTCAAATAGATTTTAAGAATGATTGAAGAACTTGTTGAACTGATTTCATAATCTTAAATGGATTCACTATATACTGAGTCATCTAGTTTCAACTGTTTAGTTTGAGCTGTTGTCAGAAAGGACGAGATGAATAAAGGTTTCCTCTCCCAGCCTTCGAGAGCCAGGTCCGCCAGGCTTCGTGAGCTGAACCAGTCAGCTCAACCACATTTACCAGATCACCCCCATTTCAAAACACTGCCATGTTTAAGCGCCAAACCAGTGTGATTAGAACCACATGTAAGTGGAGCACAAAATGAGGGCTGGTTTGTCTTAAAGAGATTAATCACATCAGACAATGTGCTTAGGGCACAGGAGACATGCATTGAAACAAAACAGGAGCCAAGGCTGGGAGTGGGAGGGGGGGGAGTGTGTGAGTAAGCATAGGGACAGCTGAGAGCATTAACCCTAACCTGGAGCATTAACCTGGTTGTATATAGGTCAAGTCTACTGTCTGTGGTCACCAACTTGGACAACAGATTAGCGAGCATAGCATCCCAAGATCATGACCTCTGATCTCCAGAGCTTGTGATTGGCTGAGAGGTGGCTGTCAATGAAGGGTTCCTGCCCGCTAAATGAAAGGAGCCGATGGTACAAATACAGGGTGATGAGGGTCGGAGGAGCAGGGTAGAGACAGGACTCCAGGACGACGACACGACAAGTTGCCTTGAATCTCAGGTAGGTGTGGGGTTGCCAGCATTCAGCCTTTTACGTTTTGTGAAACTAGAACTAAAAGCAAGAGGGAGTTATACATGTACAAGGTGCTGCTGTGTAGATCTGGATTTAGCATCGATATCTTTGTTCATACAGGAGTATCCAGATCATCTGCATAAACTCTTAGTTTAGCTTCAAGGCATGTTGTAAACCACAGAATCAAGCAATATAGAAATACCCAGCCATCGCTTCTACGTTTGGATGCACTTGGCCGCATCAAGGCAATAAGGCTCATGCAGAATATGTTTGAGTAGATTTTCAGGGGAAACTTGGGACTCCGAATTCTGGATTCCAAGCAAAGGCGATTGTGTTGACCTGACTCTCACCTCCAATGTATGGATGGTTTCAGTAACTCACCTCCAGTGAGATGTGAAGCTTCAGCCCCACAGCACCAGAACCAGGTGGTGTAGTCTTGTCTTTGAAGTGAGCCCAGCCTGGAACAGCTAGGCATGCAAATCAGTTCCAGACAAAAACATGTCTCGCAAGAATGTTAACCAGCAACAGCTGTGACAATTGAAGAGCAGGAGGATGAGAGGAGGTGGTAGAGTTTGGGGCAGGGTGGTAGAGTTAGGGGCAGGGTGGTAGAGTTAGGGGCAGGGTGGTAGAGTTAGGGGCAGGGTGGTAGAGTTAGGGGCAGGGTGGTAGAGTTTGGGGCAGGGTGGTAGAGTTAGGGGCAGGGTGGTAGAGTTAGGGGCAGGGTGGTAGAGTTAGGGGCAGGGTGGTAGAGTTAGGGGCAGGGTGGTAGAGTTAGGGGCAGGGTGGTAGAGTTAGGGGCAGGGTGGTAGAGTTAGGGGCAGGGTGGTAGAGTTAGGGGCAGGGTGGTAGAGTTAGGGGCAGGGTGGTAGAGTTAGGGGCAGGGTGGTAGAGTTAGGGGCAGGGTGGTAGAGTTAGGGGCAGGGTGGTAGAGTTAGGGGCAGGGTGGTAGAGTTAGGGGCAGGGTGGTAGAGTTAGGGGCAGGGTGGTAGAGTTAGGGGCAGGGTGGTAGAGTTAGGGGCAGGGTGGTAGAGTTAGGGGCAGGGTGGTAGAGTTAGGGGCAGGGTGGTAGAGTTAGGGGCAGGGTGGTAGAGTTTGGGGCAGGGTGGTAGAGTTTGGGGCAGGGTGGTAGAGTTAGGGGCAGGGTGGTAGAGTTAGGGGCAGGGTGGTAGAGTTAGGGGCAGGGTGGTAGAGTTAGGGGCAGGGTGGTAGAGTTAGGGGCAGGGTGGTAGAGTTAGGGGCAGGGTGGTAGAGTTAGGGGCAGGGTGGTAGAGTTAGGGGCAGGGTGGTAGAGTTAGGGGCAGGGTGGTAGAGTTTGGGGCAGGGTGGTAGAGTTTGGGGCAGGGTGGTAGAGTTAGGGGCAGGGTGGTAGAGTTAGGGGCAGGGTGGTAGAGTTTGGGGCAGGGTGGTAGAGTGTACATGGCTGGATTTCATTACCTGGTCATGTGCTTAATTTACAAGGGTGACAAAAAGAGGTTTGATTCATGGCCGGCACTCATGGTTGACCATGTGAACCAGACACTGACCACATGCTGTCAGTCGTGCATATGACAGATTATCCCCCATCCATGACTAAAGGGATTAAAGGTGACCTGGCCCAGAGTAGTCCTTAAACTGACACATCTATCAACAGTTTACCTAGAAAAAACCTACCTCAAGAACACCACAGGAAGGACAGGAAAGGTTTTGGGAATAATTGCCCATCTTTAATGCTAATGACCTCATCATCAAACACGATTTAGGCTAAATTGGGTTAGACTCTGCTAATCCGAGGACATTAATGACTCTAAATAAATCCAACGATAAGGCTAACACTTTCCTGCCCACCTACTTTTGTTAAGACCTAAGACCCTAACCCTAACCAAGTATTTTGTTGTACATTTTGTTACATTTTACCATTTTGTTTACTGTATGCACCTGCCCACCAAAGTAAATTACTTGTTTGTGACCACTTACTTGGCGATTAAACACAATTCTGATTCTGATAGGTTTTTACACATTAGTGTCTGTGACAGACGTTGATCTAAATGTGGAGTAAAGAAACAGTGTGAATGTTTAGAGTCCTTAATCCCGCCGGTGGTTATCGGCTTTGATTCTTTTTTTCTGGGAGTTTCTGGTGCATCTGGAACAAACTGAAGTCACCTGCATTGTCTGCAGAAATGTCTACTCTCTGTGATTACCCTTCCTGTGCGTGGATACGTGTTTGACAAAAGCTTTCCTACTTCGGATTTCTGTGCTCTAAACCTGCCAAGCCCGGCCGGGAGCGCTCTAAGATTAGGATTTTAGTTGTGTGTGTTTATGTGTGTGTGACTGTTCTCAACATCTGTTTCTTGTCTCTGTTGCAGATTAAGTGGCAAGATGACGTTTCTTCTGACCCTTCTCACCTCCCTTCTCCTGGTTGGTCCAGCTCTGGGCCAGGACATGACCTATGAGGAGGTCCTGACCCAGCTGCAGGGTTGCCCCAGAGAATGTCGCTGCCCTCCTAACTTCCCGAATGCAGTCTACTGCGACAACAAGGGCCTGAAGCACATCCCCAACATCCCTCCACACACCTGGTACCTTTATCTCCAGAACAACCTGATAGACGTGATCTCCAAGGACGCGCTGCGCAATGCCACCCAGCTCCGCTGGCTCAACCTCAACCGCAACAAGCTGACCAGCAAGGGCGTGGAGGAGGGCGTGTTGGCAGACATGCCCCGCCTAGTGCACCTCTTCATGGACGACAACCTTCTGGCCTCGGTGCCGTCTGGCCTACCCTCCAACCTGGAGCAGCTCCGCCTCTCCAGGAACCGCATCTCCAAGATCCCCGCTGGCGTGTTCTCCGGCATGAGCCGCCTCACCCTGCTGGACCTGCAGGGGAACAAGCTCCAGGACGACGCCGTGACAGAGGTGAGCCTGAAGGGACTGAGCAGCCTGGTCCAGATCAACCTGGCCAAGAACCAGCTGAGCAGCATGCCGCCCAACCTGCCCCCCAGCACCGCTCAGATCTTCCTGGATGGGAACAACATCGAGAAGATCCCCGCAGAGTACTTCAAGGGGCTGCCCAAGGTGGCGTTCCTCAGGCTGAACCGCAACAAGCTGGGCAACAGCGGCCTTCCAAAGAACGTCTTCAACATCTCCAGCATGCTGGACCTGCAGCTTTCACACAACCAGCTGACTGAGGTGCCTCTCATCCCGTCAGGTCTGGAACACCTGCACCTGGACCACAACAGGATTAAGAGTATGTATGTCAGGACTGTGTACTATGTACAGGGGTTGTAGTGTGTACTGTATATGGGTTTGTAGTATGTACTGAAGTATGTTTGTCAGGCTTCATTTGCTATGCTTGTTTCAGAAAGCCTCTGTGTAGTACAACATTGCTGCAGTTCAAGTAATTTACATTCAATGAATTTACATTCAATGAACTAATAAAATTCCTACTGTACATGGCAGAATCTGCTGGAGTCAGATACTAACACAGGTAGACTGAACCAGGAAGTCACTAAAGTGTTCTTTACCACCTCCAGGTGTCAACGGGTCTGAAATATGCCCGGTGTCGGCTGAGGTGCTGGAGGACGACGTCAACGACAGTGTTCCTCGGCTGCGCTACCTTCGCCTGGACGGCAACCAGATCAAGCCTCCCCTCCCCAGAGATGTCATCACCTGCTTCCGCCTCCTCCAGTCCATCGTTATTTAGGTTGTTTACTTCAGCTTCTAAACCTCCCAGGCCCTTCTTCACAGGTCAAGGTGTTCAACACCAGACACCCGGATGGAAAGATGATAATGAGTTATAAAATTATAAGATAAAGTAAAAGGTAAATTCCATTCTAACTGGGTCAGACAAAAGCAATTGTGAAATAGAAACCTTTTGTAAATGTTTATCCTGAATTGAGGTCATTCAACTTCAGCTTCAAGTTTTCTTTGTCGCTGTACTTGGTTGGGGTGCAGTACCATTTACAACCACTAGCTGTGCCTTACTTTCAATTCATTTCTGGAAAGGGAAGACTGGCAACCTGCTCAAATAGTGAATCTATAATATCATATTATTTACAGACACAATAGGATTAGAACAGGATAAGACAAAGTATGTTGAATTTAATGACAACTCCTTATTCTTATTTGACAAGAAAAAACTGCTCCTGGATGCTTAGCCAAAACACTTTTTTTACTGCTCTTAATAAGAATATGTTTGGGTTTGTGTGACAGATTTGTTCTGATATGAATTATTGTTTTTGTTAGGTATAACTATGCTTGGCTATATTTAGAAAATAAATCTACAAGTGCATTCATTTGGGTCAGTTCATTTAGGTAATTTATTTAATTTAAAATGACAGTATCTTTCTTCTTTTTACTGGACTATGAAAACACATTTTGTACACAAGATTCTGTTTCGAAAACATATTTTGGTATATTCCAACCATTTGTTTTGTGATTATCTTAGATAGTGTATTTCTTGTAGACTGTGTGCTTTTAAATAAATACAAATGTTTGGGGAAAACGAATGCCATCTGTGAATGTTAATTGACATTTACAATTTAAGCCCGGTTTCAATAATCCAATCCTTTAAATACAGAATTGCAACATGTTTGTCTCAATGCTTTGACAGGTTTGAAACACTCTTGAGTCAAGTTTTGAACGACTCCAAGACCGAGCAGACATGTTGCCGGGTGAACGTGGTGATGATGACGTTTATGATTTACTGCTCAAGCGTTAAAGATGCAGCTGTTAGTCATGCACAGCACCCACAACGGAATTTTATCCACATTACAAACGAACAAAATGAGACCCACAATCCGAGGATTAATATGTTTCCTAGCATTCATATGTATTCTGATAGTTATATTTATTCTAATATTTAAAGGACCTACAGGATTTCCTACCCAAACCTAAGAACCTTTCTTACCTATAACGGGACACCTATAAACCACGACTTTACTACAACTAAGTGGAGACTGAGGGGAGATTCTAGCCAAAAGCAGGTGCAGAACAATTACTAACATTCCACCACTTTTCCCCTCACTCAGCACACACTCTAGAGTTTCCTCGAGGAGAGGGAGAGGGAGAGAGAGAAAGGAGAGAGAGAGGGAGAGGGAGGGGGAGAGAGAGGGAGAGGGAGAGAGAGAAAGGAGAGAGAGAGGGAGGGGGAGAGAGGGAGAGGGAGAGAGAGAAAGGAGAGAGAGTGAGAGAAAGGAGAGAGAGGGAGAGAGAAAGGAGAGAGAAAGGAGAGAGAGAGTGAGAGAAAGGAGAGAGAGTGAGAGAAAGGAGAGAGGGAGAGAGAAAGGAGAGAGTGAGAGAAAGGAGAGAGGGAGAGAGAAAGGAGAGAGAGAGTGAGAGAAAGTAGAGAGAGAGTAAGAGAAAGGAGAGAGTAAGAGAAAGGAGAGAGAGTGAGAGAAAGGAGAAAGGAGAGAGAGAGGGAGAGGGAGGGGGAGAGAGAGGGAGAGGGAGAGAGAGAAAGGAGAGAGAGAGGGAGGGGGAGAGAGGGAGAGGGAGAGAGAGAAAGGAGAGAGAGTGAGAGAAAGGAGAGAGAGGGAGAGAGAAAGGAGAGAGAAAGGAGAGAGAGAGTGAGAGTGAGAGAAAGGAGAGAGAGTGAGAGAAAGGAGAGAGGGAGAGAGAAAGGAGAGAGTGAGAGTAAGGAGAGAGGGAGAGAGAAAGGAGAGAGAGAGTGAGAGAAAGTAGAGAGAGAGTAAGAGAAAGGAGAGAGTAAGAGAAAGGAGAGAGAGTGAGAGAAAGGAGAAAGGAGAGAGAGAGAGAAGGGAGAGAAAGTAAGAGAAAGGAGAGAGAGTGAGAGAAAGGAGAGTAAGAGAAAGGAGAGAGTGAGAGTGGGGGTCGTACAAAGAGGGAAGGCAGAGCTAAGCTCAAACGTGGACAAGAGTCTAACCCTAAAGACACAGGAAAGCTTCCTGCATCGCCTGCTTCCTGCTTGAGACCACAGGAAAGCTTCCTGCATCGCCTGCTTCCTGCTTGAGACCACAGGAAAGCTTCCTGCATCGCCTGCTTCCTGCTTGAGACCACAGGAAAGCTTCCTGCATCGCCTGCTTCCTGCTTGAGACCACAGGAAACATAGCAGACCCACTTTTAGATATGTTTGGATACAACTTTATTGTCGCTGTGCACAGTACAAGTACAAAGCCAATGAAATGCAGTTAGCCTCTGACCAGAAGTGCAAAAAGTATAGCTTCACAGTGAACAGCTGTTCACTTCTGTATCTCATTACAGGATTTCCCCTCCTTAATATTTTCCTCTGTAGATCATAAAGGAACAAACTGTTCTAAGATCAGATCTGAGGGGCAGCTTAATTGAAATTGTAAAAAATAAAATAGTAATCTTAGATTTTTGGGGGTATCATGTATTCCCTACCTATATGTTTTCCTTTGCAGATTAAATAAGAAATTGTTTCAAGATCAGTTCTGAGGAACAGCCTGATATAAAAAGACCTGTAATGGATCTAAGTAAACCACAGATCCCAGTCCAGTTTCCTCACCACTTTTACCATGAGCATCGCAGCGTTTGAGAAGCATGAACTGACCCCAGGTCTGTGGAGAGGCCAGGGCTGGCTGGGACTTCCTCTCTGCTCCCTGGTAGCTGCTCCTCACAGAAGAGGCATTGTGGCCAGGGGCCTCCAGCTCCTCCACATATGAACACTGCACATGCCTCCGCCTCACCTCAGGAAAGACAGACACATATTTCAGACTGATTAAGCCTTCTCTATAAAAATAAAGGATACTCTTGTTAGTTTTTTTTTTTTTACTTTTGGGGGGTGGAGGGGGGTTCTCTGTGTGTCTTTCACTCTCTGTGTGTCTGGAGTCTTGAGTTCTGTGGTTGTGTGTGTGTGTGTGTGTGGTGTTCATAGCATGGGGGGGGGTTGCAGAGTGACCAAAAGCAATCCGCTCCCCTCTAAACAGTCTCAGTGCCTGCCTTCACACACCCTCAGCAGGACACTAGGTCTGATCCAGACCCTACACACACACACACACACACACCAACACACATTCACACCAACACACACACACACCTACACACACTCACACACCCTCCCACTCCCAGGCACCCTGTGCGACCCCTCACCATTGGCTAGGTATCGCAGGTATACTGGAGCTCTGCACCTCCAGCTCAGCTGCAGGGGCCATTTGGGAAGGCAGGACACACAGGTAAGCCTTCATGCTTCTTCATGCTTCTTCATGCTCCATGGTGCCATGGCTTCACAGGCTGAGGCAGCCTCCAGAAATATGGTCATTGAAGGGCTGGTTGATTGTGATTGCGTGTGTTGGGGATGAGATGCTAATTGAAAGGTGTTGGGATCATTGATTATGATGATTTGAAATGTTGGGGGCTGCTGTGTTTCTTACTGTGGAGCTCTCTTGGTTTGGGGATTGTGGGCTTCTGAGTGTGCAGAAACCAAGGACTTTCTGGAAGTCTGACGGCAGTTGAAACATCACTGATCAGGACTTTTCTGTATTTTCATCTTTTTGCTTTTGTTTGGTGTCGAGGTTCACACTTGAAAACTATCGGATTGACTTTGCATTGGTCTGGTCTGAACCTGACAGGCTGACAGTGATGTAGGGTGATGGACAGCATTGTCAAGTGTGTTGGTCAAATATCCTGACAAGAAGACTTGAGTAATGACAATTTAGTTTGTATCTGCAGTCATTGATGACAGGGAGATTCATATTTTGTAACGTTTTGTTCAATGGATTACATTTACTCGTGCAAACTAATTATGGATAATTCAGAAAAACACACATCAGTTTTGCTTCCAGATTTTAACCCTTGTGCTGCCTTCGGGTCACATGACCCAACGGTTCATAACGAACCATCGTTGTGTTTACCCAATTTTACCCAATACAAAAACAAATACAAATAATTTATTTTAACTATCGCAATGTGGGGGGTCTGAGACAGCCCAACGGTTAAAAGAAAATGATTCACTTTGTTTTTGTATGCGGTAAAGTTGTCGCAATACAACGGTGGGTCACAATGACTGATGGGTCAGAATGACCCGAAGATAACACAAGGGTTAAGAAAGAAAAACATTCACAGGACATCAGGAATGTCCAGCACAGAGCCAAGCCACATACAGTGGCAGTCTGTACGCTTTCTCTCTCACACACACACACACACACTTTACACACACTGTACGCTGTCACGGCGTGTATAAAAGCACACCTCTGTCTTGGTACATAGTCCACCTTTCAGCATGAGCACGCTGGTTTTCATGGCATTATGAAAACGAACGATGCCAAGCCGTCATCTGACCTATGTCAATATATCTACTGCATATGATATATCCATGAAGAGCTCTCAGTGTTGCTGAATGTCCTGACAGATGGTAACTCCCTCCTGAAGCCCGTATCAACAAAGATCTGATTTATGATGTAAAAATATACCTTCTTTTAAATTATAATTATATATATATATATATATATATATGTCCTTATCCCAGAAATATACTTAAATTTCACAATTTTCCCTTTGACAGATGTGTGTTGAGTGTGTGTGTGAAAGTTTTGTCTTTGAAAGTTCAATCTTTGTGTGTGTGTGTGTGTGTGTGTGTGTGTGTGTGTGTGTGTGTGGGAGCAACCTCGGTGCTGAAAGAAGCTTTTCCTTGCAGTCGTAACTCACTGCCGTACTGTCCACAAGCCTCGGTGGAATTTCAAGAGTGAGTGAGACAGGCAGGCCCTCATAAAGACCCTCTGTACAGACCGCTGGGGCACGTCCGATAGGCTGTCTATCCCTCTCCCTCTCTCACACACACACACAAAAACACACACATCCCCTCTCTCCCTCTCCTCTCTCCCCTCTCTCCCTCTCCCCTCTCCCACACTTTCTCCCTTGTCTCTCTCTCTCATTCTCTCCATCTAACCCTGAGGGCCAGCGTGTCGTCCTCCCCTCCTCCCTCGCTCTCCTCCCTCGCTCTCCTCCCTCGCTCTCCGTGTACCTGTCCTCCTGCAGGACTCTCTGCGGCTTTTCAGACTCTGTGGTCAGATTCTCACAGCTCAGCTGTGAAACGGCCTGGTCATTAAATCTGGGATCAGGTTATATAACTATGTCTAGGGTCAAGATATATAACTGGTCAAAGAGAGACAGAAAATTAGCTAAATACAGAATATTAGAGCATTTAAGAGAAATAGAGATAATATAAAGAGATAGATAGGAGGGAGAAAGGTCTCCAGATATTCCCTCAGCGATCCTCAAGAGATCAACTTTGACCTCTAACATTTGACCGTGACAGTCCAAGATGGCTGCCCTGCGAACAGTGAGCAGGACGGTTGGGGGCTTTGAGGCGTGGGGGGGGGGGCATACTTCATCCTCTTGACTGTCTGCACCTTGGTAATGAAACCAGATCCACTGACCTCAGAAATGTGACCCCTGCCCCCCTCCACCATCACTGGATTCAAAAGAGGATGGCTAATGTGACTACGACTTGGACAGCTAATTCAGTCCTTCAATGACAAGCTGGACCAAGGCCAACACAGAACATATGCATAGCATCATTAGCCTCTCAACAAGCCATCGTCTCGATAGTGTGAACCATACCTAATCAAGTAGAACTCCTGAACTAAGTAGAGCAGTTTGTTTTTGTTTCTGTGTTGAGGAATTGAGGTGTGTGTGTGTCTCCAGGTGTATGATGATGGTGTGTGTGTCTCCAGGTGTATGATGATGGAGTGTGTGTCCAGGTGAATGATGATGGTGTGTGTGTGTCTCCAGGTGTATGATGATGGTGTGTGTGTCTCCAGGTGAATGATGATGGTGTGTGTGTCTCCAGGTGAATGATGATGGTGTGTGTGTCTCCAGGTGGATGATGATGGTGTGTGTGTCTCCAGGTGGATGATGATGGTGTGTGTGTCTCCAGGTGAATGATGATGGTGTGTGTGTCTCCAGGTGTATGATGATGGTGTGTGTGTCTCCAGGTGAATGATGATGGTGTGTGTGTCTCCAGGTGGATGATGATGGTGTGTGTGTCTCCAGGTGGATGATGATGGTGTGTGTGTCTCCAGGTGGATGATGATGGTGTGTGTGTCTCCAGGTGGATGATGATGGTGTGTGTGTCTCCAGGTGGATGATGATGGTGTGTGTGTCTCCAGGTGGATGATGATGGTGTGTGTGTCTCCAGGTGTATGATGAGGATGCTGATGGAGCTGATGGTGTTGGGGTTCCTGGTTCTCCAGGCGGCAGCGAGTCCCCGCTTCGCCCGGCAGGTGGAGTTGGACACGTATGATAGCGCCAACTACGATGTGGATCTAGAAAACTTGAACCCGGAAAACCAGGATATCTATGATTATGAAGATGGACTGACCATTGATGAACCTCAGGTAAGGATGAATGGGCGGGGCTGGGAGGGGCTGGGCATGCTGTACTGTGGCACCATC
Organism: Osmerus eperlanus; assembly: GCF_963692335.1. Taxonomy (NCBI): domain Eukaryota; kingdom Metazoa; phylum Chordata; class Actinopteri; order Osmeriformes; family Osmeridae; genus Osmerus; species Osmerus eperlanus. The sequence goes on along the minus strand of NC_085034.1, from coordinate 293,315 downwards.
ATGCTGCCATAGCTACCATGCTGCCATAGCTACCATGCTGCCATAGCTACCATGCTGCCATAGCTACCATGCTGCCATAGCTACCATGCTGCCATAGCTACCATGCTGTAGCTGCTGTGTTGGGAGGGGGCTGGGCTCTGCATGACAGATAACAAGGGGTCATATCTCTCACACGTACATGTATATATAAATACTTCTAGTTCTTCCAGAACTTTACCTGAGTAAAGTTTACCTGAGTCCTCTCGGTTGATTTGACGGCCCTACTAAGATACTGGGCTTAGCTCAGTGGCAGAGTAGTTGACTGCAGATCAAGGAGTGCAGGTTTGAATACCCCTGTACATCACTGAGAATAACAGCGTCTGCTACGTGTGATCTGTACGAGCAGAGAAATGTCTGAGGGTTGTGATGCTGGAGTTCAGCTTCATCAGGTTCTGCAGCCTGCTCTCCAGCCCTGCTCTGACGAACGACCCACATTCTTTACTTTAGGGTTAAGGGTTAGTCTTGGCAGCGTGATCTCTGGCCACGTCCACAGGAAGAAGGACCAGCCAGGTGTCTGTAGGCATCCCCTGTGTTCGCAGAACACAGCCAGAACATGCTTTGGAGGAAAGCATTTCTTGAGTTAATCCCTTATTGTTAATAGACATAGCTAAACTCGTCAATTCAAGTCTTCATCTGATCCCAACAAATCTTTGCAATTTGTGATAATTTGGTAGTAAATGAGACAGAGAGGCCATGTCAAGACAGCCCTCCGCTCAGCCCAGCTGGGTGTGATATGCCTGCTCGGCAGGGTTGGATTGTGGGGAAAATTGTTTTTTGGGGGGGTTTTTACCCAAAATGTTCGCATTTTGTAACAGAAATGCAGCCAACCCCCTGTCAGAGAGAACAGGTCTGTTGTGGTTGTTTCTGGTCCAGGGGAGGCAGGAGAAGCCACCATGATGGAGTTATCAGGCAGGATTTATGATGTTACACACCCTATATTACATGTTTATGATGTGATGTGGTTATTCTGTGGGTCTTTATGATATGATGGGAGATGGCATGATTATGGCATGACCAGGAAGATGGTAGTTGGCATGGTGACAGGGAGATGGTAGTTGGCATGGTGACAGGGAGATGGTAGTTGGCATGGTGACAGGGAGATGGTGTTGACGCTGTTGGTCCATGATTCAAAACGTGTGTGTGTGTGGACAGGAAGTGATCACAGTGATGAGTGATGTCATATTTGCGAGACTGTGTCAGGGTTTCCTCTTGAGAGAGAGATTGAGTGTGTGCATTGGAGACTGAGTGTGTGAGAGAGTGGGTGTGTTTGTCAGAGGCGGTGTGTGTGTGAGAGAGCTGTATTATTTAGAGTGTGTGAGTTAGAGAGATACTGTAGTGTGAGTCTGAGAGAGTGAGAGAGTGAGAGTGTATGGTAAAGAGAAAGTCAGATGTGAAAGAGAAAGAAACAGAGTGTGTGTGTGTGTGTGTGTGTGTGTGTGTGTGTAAGGCAGGTTCCTAGTGACTGGGTTTCCCATGTCAAGCGATGAAAATAAACTGAGATGATGAAATGATAGCTCTGTAGTCCTCTACTGTCCCTGTTAAACACACATTCACACACATACCCCCCCCCATGCCCCCAATTACACACACACCTCCCCTCCACACACACACACCTCCCCTCCACCCCCCCACCCCCCATGCCCCCAATTACACACACACCTCCCCTCCACACACACACACCTCCCCTCCACCCCCCCACCCCCCATGCCCCCAATTACACACACACCTCCCCTCCACACACACACACCTCCCCTCCACACACACACACCTCCCCTCCACACACACACACCTCCCCTCCACACACACACACACACACCTCCCCTCCACACACACTCACACACCTCCCCTCCACACACACACACCTCTGCCCTGTCATGCTGGTTCTCTGAAGGAGCAGAAGTTTACAGAGGTTTGACTGGGAAAGTAAAACTCAATATCCTACAATGCTTTGCACTAAAACTACAGTAGGTCACCTGACCTCTGTGACTTGGTAGACAGACACCAAAGAGATCCAGTTAACAGAGCTGCAACCTGCCAGATCATCTCTCCATGATCCATCAGGCTCTATGTAGAGGGTTCTATCTGGAGGGCTGTATGTAGAGGGTTCTATCTAGAGGGTTCTATGTAGAGGGTTATATCTAGAGGGTTCTATGTGAAGGGGTCTATCTAGAGGGTTCTATGTGAAGGGGTCTATCTAGAGGGTTCTATGTAGAGGGTTCTATCTAGAGGGTTCTATGTAGAGGATTTTATGTAGAGGGTTCTATGTGAAGGGGTCTATAGAGGGTTCTATGTAGAGGGTTCTATGTGAAGGGGGGTCTATCTAGAGGGTTCTATGTAGAGGGTTCTATCTAGAGGGTTCTATGTAGAGGGTTCTATGTGAAGGGGTCTATCTAGAGGGTTCTATGTAAGGGTTCTATCTAGAGGGTTCTATGTAGAGGGTTCTATGTGAAGGGGTCTATCTAGAGGGTTCTATGTAGAGGGTTCTATGTGAAGGGGTCTATCTAGAGGGTTCTATGTAGAGGGTTCTATGTAGAGGGTTCTATGTGAAGGGGGGTCTATCTAGAGGGTTCTATGTAGAGGGTTCTATGTAGAGGGTTCTATGTAGAGGGTTCTATGTGAGGGGCTCCATCAGCATCTTGCTGGTGTTTAAATGGAGTAGTGTTGATGGATGGTGTTCTGAGACATTCTTGGCAGAGTTTCAAAAGATAATCCCATGTCAACAATTGTGGATTATTCCTTGTGTAAACATAACAGCCGACCTCAGACGTGCTGTTGCTTGGTAGAGGCATTGGGACATATTCTTCAGTTTTTCTGATAAGAGCAGTTTCCTCAGGGGTCTGAAGGAGACACAGAACCAGATGAGCTTCTCTCCCTGGGTTCCTGCAGACGTTACCCTGCTGATGAACCCAAACACACATGAATCAGGCTTAGAATGGGTTTGGATAGTTTGGCAAGCACACATTCGTCACTTTACTGCACATTGCACAATTTTTGCACGAACCATGTTGCACTCTTCTTTATATTTTATTTTATATTTTTATATTAAATTATTTACATTGTATAGTATTTGCTAGAATTATTTAGATAATGTTGTTAGTTTTCTACTTTTTATATTTTATATTTAAAACTCGTATGTTTAACGTCTGCACCTTCCTGCCATAGTAAGTTCCTTGTTTGTGTAAACTTGGCGAATGAAGCTGTTTGTGATTTTTCCCTAAGATGTAGACTGGATCTGATGATGAATGAAGGATAGGGTGTTAGGTATATGTGGGAAAGTGCATAGCTCTGCGGTAGAGCATTTCACTGCAGATAAAGAAGTCTCAGGTTCAAATCTCCTGTGTGTTCATTTGGATAAAAGTGGCTGCTAAATAAATACGTTATTCTTTTAGTCTTTTTATCTTCCTAGCAGGCTGTAGATGTGCAGTTCCAGAGCTGCAGGTAGGCCTGGTTCTGGGGGAGATCCAGGAGAAAGATCCTTGGGGTGGGAGAAGCCAGCTGAACTCTTCTATGCTGTCACTGTTTCTGCTATTCAGATGGAAACTCTCTCTCTGGCTGTCTCTCTGTCTCTCTCTCTATGCCTGTCTCTCTCTCTGTCTCTCTCTCTCTGGCTGTCTCTCTCTGGCTGTCTCTCTGTCTCTCTCTATGCCTGTCTCTCTCTCTGTCTCTCTCTCTCTGGCTATCTCTCTGTCTCTCTCTATGCCTGTCTCTCTCTCTGTCTCTCTCTCTCTGGCTGTCTCTCTGTCTCTCTCTATGCCTGTCTCTCTCTCTGCATCTTTCTCTCTCTGCCTGTCTCTCTGACTTTCTCTCTCACTTTCTCTCTGTCTTCACTCAATCTCTCCTCTGTCTTTCCTTCTCCACATATCTGCCTCCCTCTCACTCCCTCTTGCTCTCTCTCTTTCTCCATTTAGTATTTCCATGTTGATTCCCAGTTCTTTGCCCTGAGATTTCTGCCAAGTTTTTGCTTGTCGTTCTCCAGGGTGTGTGTGTGTTTGTAAGAGAGAAAGTGTGTGTGTGTGAGGGAGGGGGAAAGTGTATGTGGGGGGGGGGAGAGTGAGTGTGTGTGTGGGAGAGAGTGAGTGTGTGTGAGAGAAAGTGTGTGTGTGTGTGAGGGAGGGGGAAAGTGTATGTGGGGGGGGGGGAGAGAGTGAGTGTGTGTGTGGGAGAGAGTGAGTGTGTGTGAGAGTGAGTGTGTGTGTGTGAGAGAGTGAGTGTGTGTGTGGGAGAGAGTGAGTGTGTGCGTGGGAGAGAGTGTGTTTACTTTAACGGAGAGTGTGAAGGCAGCTAGCAGACTCTGTGCAAGACTAGTCAAAGGCCTACCTTGTAGTCTTCCAAACTCTGTTTCTGACAAAAATGTAATCTGTTCATGGCTATAATTATCAACTGAATCTACTCAGCACATCAGCTTAGCCGGTTGTATTGAATATCTTATGTTAGGTAATATTCCCACAATATTCGTCTGTTCTTGCCTTTGTAAAATACTGAGAGCAGAGAGTTCATCAGCCTCCCAGACTGCAGGTAGAGAGCAGAGAGATGACTGGTGGGTTTGTGTAGCTACCATGTGTGTCTTGGTTCCACAAGGACCATTCGCTGGGAGAGATAGACTCTGCCTTTATGGTGAGTGAAAAGGCCAGGTAGCGCATCAGACTAGCGATCAGCGACCCCATGTGGCGGATAATAAAACTACAGGGTTTGGTTTGGGAGACTACGTTCTCGCTACAGAACTGGATCCACAGAGTGGGCGTGCTCCAAATGTTTGTGCCACGTCCTGATAGGCTACTGTGCAGGAGGAGGAAACACCCGTCCTCTGATTGGTTCAAAGCATCCATACAGACTCAAAAGTTTAGCTTTTCTATTGAAATATGCTTGCAGACATTTTAAAATGCATGTAGTCAGATGCACTCGTACATTGGAAAGACAATGAAACACTCCACAATGTCTGCAACAGTGAGAATGTATAGTTAGAACACAGTCACAGTGTTAAAGGTCCAGGAAGTGATGTAGAGGGAGGAAGTGATGTAGAGGGAGGAAGTGACGTAGAGGGAGGAAGTGATATAGAGGAAGGCAGTGATATAGAGGGAGAAGAGAGAAGTGGAAACAAGAGAGGAAGGATGATTGAGTGCAAGTTGCCATGGTGAAGATGTCCAAAATGTCCTCATAAGCCAGAATGTGTGGCAGAGGTTTACCATGTCCACCTGTGAGGTAATGACTAACCCTCCAGGCACCTTCCCCAGACACAGGTGTACCAGACACAGGTGTACAGGAGCAACTTCCTGTTCCCCAGACACAGGTGTACAGGAGCAACTTCCTGTTCCCCAAACACAGGTGTACAGGAGCAACTTCCTGTTCCCCAAACACAGGTGTACAGGAGCAACTTCCTGTTCCCCAGACACAGGTGTACCAGACACAGGTGTACAGGAGCAACTTCCTGTTCCCCAAACACAGGTGTACAGGAGCAACTTCCTGTTCCCCAGACACAGGTGTACAGGAGCAACTTCCTGTTCCCCAGACACAGGTGTACAGGAGCAACTTCCTGTTCCACAAACACAGGTGTACAGGAGCATCTTCCTGTTCCCCAGACACAGGTGTACAGGAGCAACTTCCTGTTCCCCAGACACAGGTGTACAGGAGCATCTTCCTGTTCACCAGACACAGGTGTACAGGAGCAACTTCCTGTTCCCCAAACACAGGTGTACAGAAGCAACTTCCTGTTCCCCAGACACAGGTGTACAGGAGCAACTTCCTGTTCCCCAGACACAGGTGTACAGGAGCAACTTCCTGTTCATATGTGTACATGTTAAGATGTTCACAGCAGACAGGTTTACATGTTAATTCCTTTTCTATTTCTATTTTATTATATTGTGTCAAATTCTGTAGCTGTGTTGGCTGTATCTGGTAGTTACACAACCTCAACAACCCACTGACTTTATACCACTGCAGATTAAAGCCCACATTGTATTAATTTATTAACCTTTATATGTTGTGACGTAGAGCACTGACAGGCTCTCATTGAGTACTACTGTATGAGTCGATTGGATTCATTAGATTTTGGGCGATTTATTATTGACACCTGGGTGCTATAAGATGACGTTTTTACAATAAATATCCATCCATCCATCTGGCCTAGGCCTCTAGCTCCCCCTTGTGGTGGGACTGGGTACCTGAGTTCCCGGTTCAATGACTGCTTAGCGGTCAGAGGGTCCGTGCTGGCTGAAGTTGTCACTCCTACTCCTCCTTCGGAAGTGTCCAGATGCATGGCCTGCTCCTTCTCCATGACGACCAGGGATACCTGTAACTAGGTAGACAACATCAAAGTTGAGACAACGACATCATCACAACGTGGAAGTCAGTATTTCATGGTTAGGGTTAGGGTTATTAGGGTTAGGGTTATTTCATGGGACTAAACAGTAACTCGTCACTGAAGCGTGCTCAAAGCTAACAGTAGCTAACTCTCGTTATGTCTGTCATCTGGGGCTCCAGTCTGAGAGGAGAATGTCCCTGTACTTACTGTAAGTCTCTCTGGATAAGAGCGTCTGCTAAATGACTACATGTAAATGTAGAGTCTTTCTTTGGGTTCACACGCACACGCACACACACACACACACACAAAAACAAGCTACACGCTCCTGTTGACTCCCTGTGTTTGTGTCTTTCCCTCAGATAGAGATAGGAACATTGGCTCCACCTGACTACAACTACCCAGCCCCTGGGGCATCTTTGGAGGAGGAGGAGGAGGAGGGGCAGGAGGAGGAGCAGGAGGAGGAGCAGGAGGAGGAGCAGGAGGAGGAGCAGGAGGAGGAGCAGGAGGAGGAGCAGCTAGAGGTGGAGGAGGAGCAGGAGGAGGTTCAGCTAGAGGTGGAGGAGGAGGTGGAGCTGAGACCGAAACTGGCTCCTCAGGGCTCAGGAGGCTCTGGGATCCTCATGGGACCTGACACACAGAAAGGTCTGAACACACACACACACACACACCTACAGTATATATACACACACACACATACAGTATATATATACACACACACAACCAGAGGTCCACCACCTCTCCTCCAGACGCCCACAGTGATTCAGCCTCTTCCAACCATCCTCCTGTTTCAGTGCATGTGTTCCATTTAACTACCTGTTATTGGTTAAATGTGTATTTAACTGCTAAACCATTTGTCTCCTAACTTCATCCTAATCATAATTGTGAGCTGGCATCTCACTGGTCTCTGTCCTGGGGCGTTGTACTAACCCCTCATCTTGTCTCTAACAAGAGGAGGAGCTGCGCCTGGCTCCCATTGACATCCTTCACGTCTCCGGGGACTTTGGGGGCTCTGTGGGTTCCGGAGCCTTCGGTGGTTCTGGGGACCTGCTGGGTTCCGGGGACCTGCTGGGTTCTGGGGACCTGCTGGGTTCTGGGGACCTGCTGGGCTCTGGGGACCTGCTGGGCTCTGGGGGTTCTGGAGGATCCGGGGGTTCTGGAGACCTCCTTGGCTCCGGGGGTTCTGGAGACCTCCTTGGCTCCGGGGGTTCTGGAGACCTCCTTGGCTCCGGGGGATCGGGGGATCTCCTGGGCTCCGGGGGATCGGGGGATCTCCTGGGCTCCGGGGGATCGGGGGATCTCCTGGGCTCCGGGGGTTCCGGAGCTTCTGGGGGTTCCGGGGGCTCTGGGATAACAATGATCTCTGGAGGTTAGTATCCACACTGGTTCAGTAGAGTAGCCTGGTGTTCATCACCCCTGTTCCAGGGTGACCAGTGTGTATGCTAGAATCCGCTCCTGGTATCACCCTGTACTAATACAGGTAGAGGTGCACCCTGGACCAGAGGGACAGAACACTAGAGTAGGCAGATGTTGGTACCTTAGTAGAGCTTTTACAGAACATTGCTTCCTACCAGATTTTGTCAATGTTAAAGACCTTCTGCATATCCATGTTTTTATCATTTAAGACTTTTATGTTTCCATTTACCCATTTCCTGCTGGTTAAATGTGTTGTTTTAATCCTAACTGCCATGCGTGATTTGTTGGAATCATTGCTATTACTGTCATTGTTCCATTCATCGTCCTACCATGTCTTTGCATTTGTGTCACCTTAACCTGCTGTCTCATCTGCAAGTGTTTGTTTGATTGGTTGTTGAGTTGACTGACTGTCCATCCCACCTCTGAGAAGCACTAACCTGTCTCCTAACCCCGCCCCCTGGCTCTAACAAGAGGAGGAGTTCATCCTTGAGAAGATCCCTCAGGAGGCCTCTGGCGATTCAGGGGAGTCAGGTTCCTCTGGGGCCTCTGGCGAGTCAGGAGAGTCAGGTGCCTCGGGTGAGGCAGGAGAGTCTAGTGCCTCGGGCGAGGCAGGTGCCTCTGGGGCATCAGGAGAGTCAGGAGAGTCAGGGGCCTCTGGTGAGTCAGGGGCCTCTGGTGAGTCAGGGGCCTCTGGTGAGTCAGGGGAACCGATAATCCCTGTCATTCAAAAAGGTCAGTATCAACAGGAAGATTGAATCTGGGAATGTTAGGGAACGCTGGGGAATTCTGGTAGAATAATTGGCGACTGGTAGAAACATGGGTGACTGGTAGGAACATGGGTGACTGGTAGGAACATGGGTGACTGGTAGGAACATGGGTGACTGGTAGGAACATGGGCGACTGGTAGGAACATGGGCGACTGGTAGGAACATGGGCGACTGGTAGGAACATGGGCGACTGGTAGGAACATGGGCGACTGGTAGGAACATGGGTGACTGGTAGGAACATGGGCGACTGGTAGGAACATGGGCGACTGGTAGGAACATGGGTGACTGGTAGGAACATGGGCGACTGGTAGGAACATGGGTGACTGGTAGGAACATGGGCGACTGGTAGGAACATGGGCGACTGGTAGGAACATGGGCGACTGGTAAGAACATGGGTGACTGGTAGGAACATGGGCGACTGGTAGGAACATGGGCGACTGGTAGGAACATGGGCGACTGGTAAGAACATGGGCGACTGGTAGGAACATGGGCGACTGGTAGGAACATGGGCGACTGGTAGGAACATGGGCGACTGGTAGGAACATGGGCGACTGGTAGGAACATGGGCGACTGGTAAGAACATGGGCGACTGGTAGGAACATGGGTGACTGGTAGGAACATGGGTAAGGCTGAAGCTGGGTTTTGCAGTATTTATCTAATAAACAAAAAAGTAATCCTACTACTCCCATTTAACTATTTCATCCTGGTTAAATGTGTCCATCATCTGTGTTAACATTGCTCATCAGTACGTCATTTATAACTGGCGTATTGTCCTTGCTGCTCTAACCTGTGTCTCCCTAACGCCTCACCTTGTCTCTAACAAGAGGAAGAGCTGCTTCCTGCCACGCCCCTCCCAGAGGAGTCGGAGGGGGAGATAGTGTCTGGGGGCTCTGGGTTAGAGCCAGACGTTGTCACACAAGGTTAGTACCTGTCAGGCTGCCAGCAGCGCACAGCGGCGGACCCTGTTACGATCGCCCACATGCAGGGTCCTCAAGTCAGACAAGGAGGTGGTTTACTAAGTTGTGTGAATGTTAAAAACTGAAAAGCTGCTTTTGATGTGGAGAGTTGATCTACGAGTGTTGTCTACACTGTTCCCTTCATCCTCCGGGGTGGGAGGGTTAGGGCCTATTGACCGCACTGTCCTCAAGAACAGTTACTGGTTACGACAAATAACCACTACAAACACATAGATGTTACCAACAAATAACTGTCTGGCACAAATACATATTAGGAAATCCCTCCTCTGGGTAAAGCTCAGTGGTGGAGCATCTGACTGCAGATCAAGTGGTTGTTGGATCCAATCCCCTTTGTGTATCTGGATAAAGGAGTCTGCTAAATGAACACATTACATTGTGTCCAGGTAGTCGGACACAAAAAAAAACTTTTCACGTGGTAAGTTGAGCTACGAGTGTTATTGTTAAGGCCATGGTTTGTGAAGTACTCATCATTGCATCTAATCACATAAAAGATGTAGCTACCTAGCCAATTTAGCTAGCACTAGACAGATAGTCACTCTGACTCCACATGTAACCACACAGCTCTCTGTGATGATCAGGCCAGACAAGCCTTCAGACACTCACTTTTAACCAGGATCCCAAGTGAATAATACTTTATCTAACTTTTATTCACCTCTCCCCCTCCCCCTCCCAGGTATGCCCACCTGTCTGTTGTGTACCTGTCTGGGCGGGTCTGTTTACTGTGACGACCTGAAGCTGGCCCACGTGCCCCCGCTCCCTAAAGAGACCACTCACTTCTACGCTCGCTACAACAAGATCACCAACATCAACAAGTCTGACTTCGCTCAGATGAGTGAGTTTACTGAAACAACTCTGCCAGGACTGAAACATGAACGGCATCACTGACGTCATACGTGTTGCTTCAGCCTGGTTAAACAGACACCACCAATATGTTTAAATATGACGTCACACAATTACTTTTTCACTTAAATACGTCACCTTTTTTTTAACGAGAACTGAAGCATCTACTGTATAAACAAAACCAGATGGAATGTGTCACATCAGACAAATGAAACCTCCAGTGGAGGTCTTTAGTAAAACTAAACCCCCCAGTCCTCCTACCTGGTACCTGAAGAGGTCTGTATGCTCTAATATGTCTTCATACCTGACCACCCTTCGTGCTCTCCTGTCCCGGGCAGACAAGCTGAGGAGGATCGACCTGACGGCTAACGAGATCTCGTCCGTGGCGGACGGGGCTCTGAGTGGGCTGCTGGCGCTGGAGGAGCTGGTCATCAGAGAGAACGCTGTGGCTCAGCTGCCTGCGCTGCCCGTCACCATGACGCTGGTGGACGCCAGCCACAACAACATAGGTGCCACCGGCATCCACAAGGAGGCTTTCAAGGTGGGTCACATCCTGTCATGTTCCATCACATCCTGGATCAACTGGAATTTATGCTACATATACTGTTTGTAACCAAGACAACACAGACTAATCTGAGAGGGGTCTACTGCAAAGCGGAGCCATGTTGGTTGTTCAGTAACTTTTTTGTCCTTGTTTCCAGGACATGGCGGGTCTGCTGTACCTGTACCTCACAGATAACCACATCGACCACATCCCTGTGCCCCTCCCCGACAGCCTGCGCTCACTGCACCTACAGGTACCTGCAGCTGTAGTTTGACGAGAGGGACTGCAGCCTCCATATGTCCCTTACTACCTTCCTGCACTTAGATCAAGCTGGGGTGCATCTATGTCCTGGATACAACTCCCTTTAACTCCCTTCCTTCTTCTCTTCCTGCTTTTCTGCTCTCCTAGCTTCTACTTCAGCCTATATAAGTACACAATTAGACAGAGGAATAGTATATCATCTAGTTTTAAAAACATACAGTTGTATCACATGACAAGAGATTCCATCTAGGCCCTGCCATCTAGACAGCTCATTAGCTGATCCTGTCGGCCTCTGATCCCATGTTTTGCGGTTCCAGCGTAACAACATCCAGATGATGCACGAGGACACGTTCTGCAACCTGAAGGACTTCAACTACATCAGGAACGCCCTGGAGGACATCCGCCTGGACGGGAACCCCATCAACCTCAGCAGAACCCCGCAGGCGTACGTGTGCCTGCCTCGCGTGCCTGTGGGAGACCTCATCTAGACACACACATACACATATAAACACACACATAAGCACATACACACTCATACACATAAGCACATACTCATACATGCTCCCACTTTTATATATACATATATACACACACACACACACACACTACACTGAAACAAAAAACACACATAACATGGGGCCTGAAAATAGACACACACACACACAACAACCCAACAAACAATAAAATCATGCCAATGATCAACAGCAATCTGCACATACCATCATCTACCTAGTGTAAACACTATTTAAGGCTATTGGTCCCACTTACACACACACACGTACAGAGAACTTTGTCAACATCCAAACTGTTCCACAACTTGATGAAATGGAGAACATTCTACTCTCATAAATACATTTTATTGATCGCCAGCAAACAAGTGATCACGTGTTGGTTTGGTTTGAATGGGCTCGCCTGGCAAAGACCACCAGTAATATTGTTTAAATATGTTTGTTTTGTAAAGAAAAAAATAATATTAATATTAATGACAAATCTAACACATTTGGAAATGTTCATTTATACTAATGGAAGCAGGAGCTGAGTGAAGGTGAACTGAGGTTCTAATGCAATAAAAGAAGCATTTAAACACAAGCATTTGTTGTAAAATCTGTACTGTAATATAAAAATATATATATTCAGAAAACGTTTTTTTTTTTTTTTCATTTTTTTTTTTATTTTTTTTTTACATGAACTGCAATATTTGGTATGATACATTTCAAAGTGATGTTTTGACCATGCACAATAGCTTATTCATAAATAATCTAAGCGTATTGTATGAGTGGTGGGGGTATGGGTGTGGGGGGAGGGGGGTAACAACCATAATAGCTTGCTATTGTGTGCTTTGTATGGAAATACCACAAGTGAATAAAGATGTATTGATGACCTCTCCGACCTGGGAGTGGCTCACCGTTGTCTTTGAAACTCGTAACACTACAAACTTTTAACATGACCAACAAACATAAACTTTTAACATGAACAACAAACAGAAACGTTCTAATAAACATTCATGAAGAGATGCTCTAGTACTGCTTCACAGGTACTTTTTCATAAAAGCATTGCGTATTCTATTTATATATATATATGTATGTATATATATACAATATACATACATATATATATATGTATGTATATTGTATACATAGAATATGTATACAGTAGTGTATACTCAAGTTTCAATAATGAATCAATAAATTAACGTAAAAAGAATGACCATCCCACCTCAGAGAGCTTCGATCAGCTTCTCAAACAGGTTGAGGAAACGTTCCCTTCTCTCCTGCAGCGCTGAGTCTCTCTCTTCCTCCCCTCCTCCCTCCGCTCTCGTCTCTCCATCCCACACAGACCCACGTCTCTCCACAGCCTTGCGGTCTCTGTCCAGGACACGTTTGTCCCGGATCAACATGGCCCTGTCCTTCTCCATCATCCTTCTCTCTCTCTCCATCACGGCCCTCTCTCTCTCCATCACGGCCCTCTCTCTCTCCATCACGGCCCTCTCTCTCTCCAAGGCGGCCATCTCTCTCTCCATCCCTGCTTTCTCTCTCTGCAGTGCCTGCATCTCCCTCTCCAGCAGAGCTCTGTCGCCCTCCAGTGTCGCTCTGCCTCTCTCCAGTGTCGCTCGCTCCTTCTCCACCTCCTCCTCCATATCCAGCTCCATATCCCTGCTCCTCCCCTCCTCCTCCTCCTCGTTGAGCAGAACCTCCACCTCCGTGGGGCCCCGGCGCTGCGTGGGGCGTGGCGGGGACGTCCGCTTCCTCTTCCTGCTGGGCAGGAAGTCCTCCTCTGTGTTGGCTGAGGTCTGGGGGAGCAGCAGGGGGGCGCTGCCTGCCAGACGCCCCCCCAGAGCTTCACTCATCAGGCTGAAGAACGGCCACTGGTCCGGGGACACCTTCACACACCCCGGAGGGTGCTTTAGCTCCTGGCACCACAGAAGAAGAAGAGGAAGAATTAAAAAGGAGAAGATGATGTCAAACCTCTACTTCCTCATCCTGGGCCCTTACAGGATGTGACATGGTCAGAAGGTTGTGACAGTGAAGTCACATCCTCTCTTCAAAGAGCGGGGCGATTAGGAAGTCTAACTTTAAAATCTTTAATAAGATAAGAAGAATGTGTACATTTAGCAGATGCTGTTACCCAAAGGGGAATCAAACCTCTTGGTCTACAGTCAACAGCATCACACTGAGCTAAATCTGCCAGCCATCAGCTGGTAAATATTGACCTTGTACTTCTTTTTGAGGTTGTCCCATTTCTTGCTGGCCTGGCAGTGTGTCACAGTCCCCTGCAGTCCCATGTGCTTCAGAATGGACCTGCGATCGCACAGCAACGGGATCTGACTTCATCTTCACATTATCATATCAATAAATACATCTATAATGTAGGAGTGCTGTACCTCCATGCATACTTGGCAGCATTCCTCTTCCCTGAGAACAGATGCTGATTGGACACACGCAGCTTCACCAAGTCCTCAGTTTCCTTTCCACTCACTGAACACAAACATTACAGGAAGGTTATACAATAGTTTAGTAGTAATGGAATGATGCTAAAATACAATTATTACATTTCAGCGTTTAGGAAGTAAGGTATAGTGCTAGGACCAGAGAGGCTAGTGTACACTGTACATAGGCCTACACATTCACTGTACATAACCAATCTTGGGTTTGATGCCTGTTGAAATTTTTTATTTTATTTGTAGATGTATTGGAATATCAAAATGTCATTGTATGATGAAATAGTTTTGATCCTGGTTGATGCCTGGTTAACTGCTGCGGAGCGTGCGCGTGTTCCCTGAACATTAACACGCGATTTTGTTTCTCCAGGAACTCCAGCTACAGAAACGCAGCCTTACTAAACCCCAGGAACACAGTCCCTTCTGATGGGTGAATTACTTACTTTTGTAGGTGAATTCTACTGAGTTTTGGGTGTCATATGGCGTGGAAGTATACATGTGATCCAAAATGTTCTCCATTTCAGACCCAGTCAAGCTCCTCCGACCAAGTACACACTTCGTAGGGAGCTTGTTTTCCGCCCTTCAGAGGGCGCCTCGTTTCTTCTTCTGTTATGTCTCTACACGACAGTCTTTCTACCACCCCTAGTGGACGGGAATGTCTATCTGACAGGGTTATTCACCAAACTGAACGTTGCAGACGAAGTGATTACAAGAAAATGAAACTATATAATCCTAATTTCTAACCATGGCGTCAAGCGGGTTGTACGGTAAGCAATGAGAAGCGTCGACTTGCTTATTTAAAGCTACCAAGATTTATTACAACTTCTTATTCAGTGATAGTTTACATAATGATTGTCTTGAGAGAACGAATATTTGTATTTTCATGCATAATTCGTTTGTTTATTTACGTTTCACTTTCGTTTAGCGTCAATGTCATTTTTGTTTAGTTTGAATCACGGTTTGTTATTTTTTGTTATTGAAATTAGCAAAACTATAATATTTTCACACGTTCAAGTGAGCAGTGTGGGCTTTACTGTTAGGAAGCCGGGTGTAGGAATCCGTGTCTGTGCCGAGGAAGGAGATAGACCTTGGAAGCATAGAAGGATTCTTCACTGACCCCGCTCCACTTTTCTATTTATCATTTATTTACTTATATTTCAAGTATTTATTTTATTTGACCGAATCTAATTTCATCTTCAACTGTACTGTCGGGACGATTCAACACAAAAAAATGTTTTGCATTTGTACAACTGGATGGTATAATATACATGATTGATTGATTGACCCTGTGAGACCTTAACGTGCTGACCTTGAGCTCTTCCCGTGCAGCTTCCAGCGTCAAGGAGGAGTACTCCAGCAGCAGTGATGATGAGGTCTCCTCCATGAGCGACCCAGAGGTGGAGGCAGACAGGTCCCTGGTCCCTGCCCACCAGCAGGTCAGTTCCCTGGGCCTCGGCTGGGAGACGCCCCCTGGGGGCTGCAGGTGGAGATACACCAGTGATGGGTCACTCATCAGCGATTTGTTCATTGTAAAAAAAATCTTTCATAAGACTCAGGAGTAGCAACTAGATTCGGTCATTTTCAAATTTTGCTGGACGAGATTCCAAGATCCAAATTAAGTGAAATGACCCAATCACTATACTGTAGATCCTCAACCTGCATGTTAGGCTCTTCTGAACTTGGCTACCCCTAACCTAGTTTATTTATATAAAAAAAGACTAATTTCCTTTCATGATGGTTACTTTGATTACTAGTCATTTACTAGTATAATAACTAGTTGTTCCTAGTGTGTGTGTGTGTGTGTGTGTGTGCTGTCTCAGCCGTGCTGTGCTGTGTGCAGACGGAGCCCTGCAGGTACTACAACAGCCGTGGCGGCTGCAGGAGAGGGGCTGAGTGTCTCTTCCTCCACCTGTGTAAGTACGCCGTGGGGGGGATGTGCCGGAAGGGGACCCGCTGCTCCCTCGCTCACCCAGGGGCACCCATACACCCCTCTGGAGATCACCGTGGAGACAGGAGTGCACGGGGTCAGAGATCTCAGTCAAGAGGTGAGGGGGCGTGCTGCGTCTCCTCTTCCTCTTTCTCCTCCTCTCTTCTTTCTCCTAATCTCCTCTCGTCCTCCCCTCTTCCTCTCCAACCTAACCACTTCTCCTCCTCCTCTTCCCCTCCTCTCCTCTTCCTCCTCTTCTCCTCCTCCTAACCTGTTATCTGTTTTGTTTGCTGCTGTCAGAGGGGAGGCTGAGTGATGAGCGAGCGTACCAGTGGCAGCTGAACGTTGGGCAGGGCTGGGTGGACGTGGCCAATGACCACATCATAGAGGCACAGTACAGCCTGCCCAACACCTCCGTCATATGCATCTTTAACACCCCCTATGGGTAGGTCCCGGAACTGCCCCTTGAGGAGCACCTGACGGCGCCATTTGTCTTTTTATTTCTATTCTTAATGTCTCGTTGGTCTGCACTTCTGTGTCAGCACCTGGTTCTGGAGGACTTATCCCTGAACTGCCGTCTCCCTCCTCCTCTCTCCGTCCTTCTTCTCCTCTCTTCGTCTCACTCTCTCTCTTCCTCCATCCTCCTCTCCTTCTGGTCTCAGGAGGGTGAACATCGACTTCAAGCGGATGAGGGTTCTTGAGAAGGACATCCGAGTGAGGCGTCTGGATGGGAGGAAGACGACCTGGGTCTGGTTCTACAGCAGCAGCGGCCGTGGCTGGGTCTCTTATGACAGGAAGGTAGAGGATACAGGTGGCACAGCCTGAGATGCACCGCTTGCAAAAGACAAGCACTGAGCAAATATGAAATAAAAAAACATCTGAAATTATTGATATTTTGATCTTTCTGGCAGGCTAGTTCTGTTCGTTTATTCCCAGAAATCGCTCCTGAATGGTCTCTATGTTCCTGAAGCAAAAATTTAAATCAATATATTTTCAATAACGGGAGTTGTTTTTTAAACCTTGAGGATTCCACAGGAAAGCCAGGCCCTGTGAAGAGCTCTGAAATTGAGCAGCAGTACCAGCAGAACCCAAAGGGTTCCCTCACATTCCACATCAACTCAGATCAGTATGAGATAAAGTTCAAAGGTACAAATGATCACAGAATCTACACCCGTCTCTTGCAAACATGGTTGTGTATGTGTTTCAGTGGTGTGTTCTTAAACACGGTTCTTTGTGTGTGTTTGTTCAGAGAAGCAGCAGGTGGGTAGAAGGAGCAGGAGGGTGAGGCGTCGCCCGGAGTACCAACAGAAACCGTCTCAAGGGTGAGTGGAGCTTGTTTTTACTCTACAAGCGCTTGAGTATAAAAACTAAAAGAATGTTTCAATGTGTTTCTCTTCGAAGCAAAGCTCTTTGGCCACAGTGGCTGTGTCTCAATACCCATTCTACAGTACTATTGCATTGACTATCCAAGAAAAACATTTTGAATACAACATGCTAGAAGTACCAGGAGGTCCCACTCTATGAGCCAGCATGCAGCGGTCTGTGAGCCAGCATGCAGCGGTCTGTGAGCCAGCATGCAGCGGTCTGTGAGCCAGCATGCAGCGGTCTGTGAGCCAGCATGCAGCGGTCTGTGAGCCAGCATGCAGCGGTCTGTGAGCCAGCATGCAGCGGTCTGTGAGCCAGCATGCGGTCTGTGAGCCAGCATGCAGCGGTCTGTGAGCCAGAATGCAGTGGTCTGTGAGCCAGTTGTAATCATACTGCATGTTAGAGTACCTACTCTGTGAAGGCAGCTGCAGTTCCTTATGAAAGTACAACAGAGAAGCACGCGATCCGGAGGCAGACATCTTTAGCAGGCTGAATGTTGTGACAGCATGGCTTCTCTTGATTGGACAGATCTCCGTTAGGGGTGGCGGCCTTCCATAATGTGGGCGTGGCTCCTGCAGCCAGCCAATCACCTGAGTGGAAGTTTGAAGGGAAGAGTGGAAAGTGGCACAAGTTCAAAAAAGAGGTGTGTAGCTCCTGCATACGCTCCTGAATCTCCAGATAAATGAATCAAACATGTCAGGGATAACTCTAACCCTAGGATGGAGGTGGAAGTCATTATGTTAGGGTCAGGGTTAGAGGGCTGGAGGTGGAAGTCTCACCTTTGTTTTGACCCTCAGGAGAGCTCTGTGTCCAGCGCTGATATTGAGGCTCAGTACCAGATCAACTCCACAGGCTCCATGAACTTCACTGCTAATGGGAAACCCTTCATGCTGGACTTCTCAGGTCTGTTCGCTAGTTAGCTATTCGTATTGAGGTAGCTAGCTACTCGTACTGTGGTAGTTAGCTAGGTGTACTGTATTATGATTAGTTAGCTCTAGATTTTTGGTACACAAAATCCATATGAGTGTAGGATATACAGTGCAGGGTCACGAACAGCTCTCTGTCTCTACAGCCATGAAGCAGATAAATCTCACCACCAAGCAGAAGAGAGCCGTCAGGAGGTTCTAGACCGGCACCCCGTCTCCTGTCCCCAGCCGACTGTAACAAATGAAGTCACAGTCTGTCAATTATATATTGCTGCAATTGCATTTAGGTTCTGTTTGTGGGCATCAAGTTTTATAGCTTTGTAACCATAGCCTACTGCTTACAAGTCCAGTTGAGAGGACATTCTGGGCTTTCTATGGATTGCTCAAATGTAAATAACCCAAATAATAGTTATGTAATTCTAGTTGCATAACTATAACACATAGGGCAATATGTTTTCCTATGTTGTGTACAATGTAAACTTAGTAAACTATAAAAATCCCCAGGTGTCAGGGGAATATAGAGAGAGGTTAGACAGGAGTCAGGTGGCTGAGCGGTGAGGGAATCGGGCTAGTAATCCGAAGGTTGCCAGTTCGATTCCCGGCCGTGCAAACTGACGCTGTGTCCTTGGGCGAGGCACTTCACCCTAGTTGCTTCGGGGGGAATGTCCCTGTACTTAATGTAAGTCGCTCTGGATAAGAGCGTCTGCTAAATGACTAAATGTAAATGTAGACTTGAGGAAATGTAGTTGTAACAGAAGATGTTTACGTGGAAAAAACAATCAGGTGTTGAAAATGACTGTCAAATGTTTACAGCTTGAACATGATCAGACTCAACACCAGTTTTTATTGAACATCATAACTTAAGTGCTACTAGCCTAAATGTTATTGAACTGGCCTTAATCGTGTACTACTTGAAACTGCCATCTGTTGTGATTTGTGATGGGATCTCCAAAGCCAAAATAACTCCAGCCTTTAACGTGCCATGAGCCTGCTATTTAGGCAGATAGCAATTTTTTACAGTGGCAGTTTGAAATCATGTTTTATTGTTAATAATAAATATTTGACTAAACAAATGTGATGGTTCGTGGTTGGTCTTGGTTGTTGGCTAGCGTTAGGTTATCAACACCTACCCGAACAATACAACAAAGAAGGAGAAAGACTGGTTATCCCGCCAAAGCTGCTCTGTTTTGAGCTTGTGCTTCAAGGGTTAAACAAACAACCCCGGAGGAATCCGTGGTAGATTCCGTAAACACATGACTAGCAGAATGGAAAATGAAAGTGGTCTATGAAAATTGTGACACTTTCTGTTTACGCCGTAAAACTTTGACTGCTGTTTGATTTCAAGAAGTAAGTAGCCTATGTTTTAATTTTTCAACGTGATCACATTCAGTTTGAAAGTAAGAATTAGCGATCAGTAAGAAATTAGTGCTTATTATTGGCTTATTATTGGCTTATTATAAATACTGACGAGTAGTTTTATTTACATGTACTATCGTAGTGGTTTTATATGAAATTAATGATTATGTATTGCATTACAGTGAATAGGTTATTCCACAGTGTCAAGCATACACACATGGTAAGTCTGCTTTCTGGTCCGCAGACTGTCTGTCAGCTCTCTCCGGACATTTTTATTTTTACTTTACAAAACACCGAAACTAAGTAGGGCTATATACATACATTTATATTTGAATTTACTTTTATAAGACTCTTTAAAGTTACATGCCACAGAATAAATTACTAGGCAGTGCAATAGATAATATTGAGTTTTTAAATGGCAGTATGACGAAGAGGAAGAGGTGCATTTCCCCCTGGCCACTCCTAGTTACACTGCCCCAGGTGAGATCACATTCTGTTAGAGAGACACTATCACATCAACCCTTATCCTTTTATGAAGTGTCAAATGACTGGTTTGTTCTGTTTACAACAATACCATCCACTGGATCCAACCTTTCACTGTTAACCTAAAAATGACTAAATGTAACCTGCTAGTAAATGGGAGCCATTGTGAGTGGCAGCTGTTTGAAGACCAGAGCTGGCTTCGTATCGCCAACCAGCATGTGATCGAGACGCACTACTGCCAGCCTGGAGCTGCTGGGATCACCCTCAATACCGCCAGCAGGTCGGTGTGATGCTTAACGTCTACCTCTCCTCCTGTCCTCCTCTCCTGTCCTCCTCTCCTCCTCATCTGTCCTCCTCTCCTCCTGTCCTCCTCTCCTGTCCTCACCTCCTCTCCTCTCCTGTCCTGTCCTCCTCTCCTCCTCTCCTGTCCTCCTCTCCTGTCCTCCTCTCCTCCTCCTCCTCACCTCCTCTCCTGTCCTCCTCTCCTGTCCTCCTCTCCTCCTCATCTGTCCTCCTCTCCTCCTCTCCTGTCCTCACCTCCTCTCCTCCTCTCCTGTCCTCCTCCCCTGTACTGAAGCTGTGTGTGTGTGTGTGGTTCAGACCGGTGTACATCGACTTCGACAGGATGACCACCCGGAGCACGGCCCTACGGGTCAGGAGACTCAACATCCTGCCTGCTGGCCAATCAGAGGATGTGGGCTGGTACTTCAGAGATGACAGGTTGTGGTGTGAATATGGGTCAAAGGTGAGTCACTTTGGAGGGTTAGTAAGAAAGGGTTATGCTCCAAATCTATATTTGCATATCCATATACCAACCCACACAAGGTCTTCATTTGGCCTTAATTCTGATCACTCCCCCCCCCCTCTCCCTCTCCTCCCTTCCTCTCTCTCTCTCCCTACTTCCCCCTCCAGGGAGCCCCAGTTAGTAGTAGGGATTTGGAGCAGCAGTTCATCCAGAATCCTCTGGGAAGCTTCCAGTTCAAAGTGAGGCACCAGTCCTACTGCCTCGACTTCTCAGGTGAGGGTCGGGTGAGGGTTGGGGTCAGATGGAGGTCATGGTCAGGTGAGGATTGGGGTCAGGTGTGTGTGTGTGTGTGTGTGGGGGGGGGGGTCAGATGGAGGTCATGGTCAGGTGAGGATTGGGGTCAGGTGAATGTCAGGGTTATCAGGGTCAGGGCAGCACTACTCTACCAGAAGTCTTAAAGGGGTCATACAATGCAAAACAGAGTTTACCTTGTCATAGTTGCATAACGACAGTTCGGTGGGTAAAATGAACATACAGTGAACCTCAAGTCCCATTGACACCTCTTTCCTATGCAAATCTTACCATTTGAAACTGCCTCTGTAAAACGGGCGATTCCCAAAGAAGCACCGAGTCAACTCGGTGGCTGTACCTTATTTGGCTCTGGTCTGTACTTTTGACACGCCCCAAAATGTACATACAGCAAATTAATAACTTATGTTGCTTACAACAGGGGTTCTCAAATTTGTTGGGGCCAGGGACCCCTTACAGGGGAGAACAGTAGGTTCAGTAGGTTATCGCAGAACGCAGCCTATGAGCAGCCTATATATCTATAAAGTTGAACGATGGATTTTGGTGTTTCAAAACCCATCGACACTGTATGACTATGTTTAGCCTGTGTTCTGCTCCTCTCTCTCACCAACCGTCTCTGGAGGAGGGGATCCCTCTCTGAATTGCTCCTCCCAAGGTTTCTTCAATTTTTTCTCCTGTTGAGAGTTTTTTTGGGAGTTTTTCCTTGTCTTCCTTGAGGGTTTAGGTTGGTTGAGGGGCAGTTCTATGGGCGTATGTGAAGCCCTCTGTGACATGCTTGCGTGTAAAAAGGGCTATACAAATAAATTTGATTTGATTTGATGAGGTTTATCCGAGTCGCAATTATTAGTAGTTGAAATCTCAGAAAAAATGAATAAATGTTTCCCGTTGCAAATAATGGTTTGAGCATTTTCGGGTTCTATAATTTCTTTTAACGTAACTGACAGCTGCAATATGTTAAAAACATAGACATACAGTCTATGTTTAAAACTCGCTCGCACCCGGGCGCCCAAATACTTTTCCATGCTCGCACACATGGGCGCACTGTTGAGCCCTGCCTTTGTGCTCTTAAATGGACACAATATGCTTATTTTATTGGTGCAAATGGTCACCCATCTGTAAATTATTATATATTTTTTCACTTTTTAATGATACAGCACAATTCTAAATTTTTATCATTTATGGCAAATTATTTCGCGGACCCCCTGGCTAACCAGCGGCTTACAAGGCTAAAAACAAACCTAATACAAAGTTATGCTTAGGCTACGGCACTGAAGTGCGAGTATTACACTAGTATTACAGCTAACGGGTGCTGTTGGCCATGTTGCGTCTTCTCCGCAGCATCGCTCGTTGTAAACCAACCAATCAGCGCGCAGCTCATCGGAATATATGAGCATAGCATAAAAGGGAGAAAACCTCTGGTTTCATTCTAGAGCTATTTCACAGGGTTGCATTAGGGCGCATAGAACAGCACCCCGGCCATTTTCAGCCCAACCAATGTTACATACCCTATTTCGGAGACCTTAAGGAACAGTGTGAAGTACCCTATAAAATCATTCTATGACCCCTTTAATCTTGCTCTGGCCTCAGTGTTTTTCTACAGCGTTGTTGTTACATGTGCTCCCCCATCCTCCCCCATCCTCCCCCATCCTCCAACCTCCCCCCATCCTCCCCCCTCCTCCAACCTTCCCCCCCCTCCTTCTCCCCCCTCCCCATCCTCCCCCCTCCGCCTCCTCCCTCCCCCCCCATCCCCATCCTCCCCCCTCCTCCTCCCCCCTCAGCAATGACCCAGACCAACCAGACCACCCATGTGCAGAGGAAGGTACGCCGGCGGCCCAAGTTCAACCCCCTCATCTCAGTGAACATCAGGTACTCCTGTCTACTTCCTCCTTCCTGTCTACTTCCTCCTTCCTGTCTACTTTCTCCTTCCTGTCTCCTTCCTTCCTCCCATGTCCATTCTCAGTTATAAAGGAGCTTGGCAAAGAACAGACTGTCCTGCCTCAGTAATATAGCCTCTGGTTCTCTTCCCAGTCCCGCCCCTGCCCTGCTAACGCCCCCTGCTGGTGTCATGTGGGAGTATATGGGTGAAGAGGGAGTGTGGATGGAATACCAAGCTTACGTGAGTCTGCTGCACCTGGTTCAGATCGTGGGGTCATTCTACGAGTCTGCACAGGGTGGGATGAGATGCTCTCGACCATGTGGGTTAGGCTTAGGACCATGTGGTGTGTGTGTGGTGTGTAGGGTTAGGACCATGTGGTGTGTGTGTGTGTTTCCTGAGAGTTTCTCCTGGTCTTCCTTGAGGGTTTAGGTTGGTTCAAATGCAGTTCTATGGGCGTATGTGAAGCCTTCTGTGACATGCTTGTAAATACAAATACATTTCATTTGATTTGATTTGTGTGTGTGTGTGCCTTTGCAGACTTGCTCCTATGACAGTGCTACTATTGAAACACATTACCAACACAACCCCCAGGGTCAGCTCAGCTTCAGAGCTGGGAGATTCAGCTACACTCTGGACTTCACAGGTACACACAGCACACATGGAAGAGGACACACACAAACTGTATGTACAACAAATATCTATGAATGTCAGGGTCCTGTTTGGTGGTACTCACATGGGCAATAGACGTTGGTAATCCAGAGGTTTCTTCCTTTGAATGAAAGATCTTGTGTTCCTCTGGTCTGTGTGGCTTAGGAATGTTCCAGACCAACGCCTCCACCAGGACGTGCAGAGCGGTGAGGAGGACCCAAGGACCCCTGCAAACCACCTGGTAGTCAACATCTCATAATAATACCAACACGTCCATTGGTAACACTGTAGCCATGGTTACTGTATGTGTTGGTGGGACAGGCTAGAAAGGTCTAAACTAAACACAGGTCTTTAAGGACCTTTTACAAGACAGGGTCCCAAAAAGCTGTGCTGAGCTGGTGGCTGAGAGCTATTGTTCCACAGGGCCGGTCCTCGATGGCACTTCAGAGACATGGATGGAACATGGCGCGAGTATAGCAAGGTGAGATCTACCTCCTACCTGTGGTAGGGCAGGCAGGGCATGATGAGAGGTGTGTTACTGATCGCACCATGCCTGGTAGCTGAGATGTGGTTACTTTACACTGTGTCTGGTAAATACAGCCTGTTCCATGGCTCTGAATATTGAAATATGATACATTTCTGATATTTAATTATCTGGTGTACTTCTATATGCACTGTGTACTGGTTTGGATGAAAGCTAAATGAAAAAAGTATGCGTGTGTGGTGCAGAGTGGAGGCTGCAGTGTGTCCAGCCAGGACATAGAGATCAGCTACCAGCAGGATTCTGGAGGCACCCTCACCTTCACCACCAGGACCTTCACATACCAGCTCTGCTTCTCAGGTAGGTCACCTCCACATTTTTTACCTTTTTATTTATATTTTTGACCTTTTGCCACCCTTTTTTCTTTTTACCTGTCTTTTTCTTATCACACACAATGAAAGGAGAGGAGAAAGGAGAGCAGAGAAGCCTAAAACAGAGTAAAGCATAGCACAATAGAGTATTTATCAAGTAATTATTACTCTGTTTTATGTAAAATGTAAATGTAAATTATCAATGATGCAAACCTTTTTGGGGAAATTATTCTTCTTGTTGCCTTCTGCCTTGCTCCATGGTAGCTTTGCAGTCTAGCTTATGTTTGTTGTGCGTGATAGCCAGGAAATGAAAAAAGGCACGCAATGACAATGAATAATATTGATCATGCCACCAAATATAAACATTTAAGTAACATGCCTGGTTTGAAAATGTAAGAAGAAAAAATGGTGAAGTAAAGTACTGATACGAGAAATCTAGTTAACCCTTGTGCTGCCTTCGGGTCACATGACCCAAAGGTTCATAACGAACCATCGTTGTGTTTACCCAATTGTACCCAATACAAAAACAAATAAAAATAATTTTCTTTTAACCGTCGCAATGTGGGGGGTCTGAGACAGCCCAACGGTTAAAAGAAAATGCTTCACTTTGTTTTTGTATGCGGTAAAGTTGTCGCAATACGACGGTGGGTCACAATGACTGATGGGTCAGAATGACCCGAAGATAACACAAGGGTTAAGTACAGTAACAACGTACTGGAAGCTCTGCTTCTCAGGTAGGTCACCTCCTCAGGTAAGGTCACCTCCTCAGGTAAGGTCACCTCCTCAGGTAGGTCACCTCCTCAGGTAGGTCACCTCCTCAGGTAGGTCACCTCCTCAGGTAGGTCACCTCCTCAGGTAAGGTCACCTCCTCATGTAGGTCACCTCCTCAGGTAAGGTCACCTCCTCAGGTAAGGTCACCTCCTCAGGTAGGTCACCTCCTCAGGTAGGTCACCTCCTCAGGTAGGTCACCTCCTCAGGTAGGTCACCTCCTCTGGTAGGTCACCTCCTCAGGTAAGGTCACCTCCTCAGGTAAGGTCACCTCCTCTGGTAGGTCACCTCTGCTTGCCAGCTCTGCATCTCAGGAACACGTATTTTGTCTTCCACAGCCATGACCCAGAGGAACCTTTCCACCAATACCACCAGAGCTGTTCAACGTCTTGACCAATGACTGCATCCGATACTGACCGGTCACTGAAGGGAGAATCCCAAACTGCCGACAACTGAGAACCTCCCAATTATTATGTTTAATGTTTACCTTGAATCTGACATGGTTCTCCAAGACTGGAAATACCATCAATACAAAATAAAATTGTTTACATAATATTTTGAATGGACTGATGTTGTAGTTAGAGCTCCTCCCCACCTTCTGAACACAGGGGAGGTGGACATGAGTGTCCTGTCTGGAGACATGTGTCTCTCTCTGATCTTCTAAAAACTGAAACAAACACACACACATCACATAGAATATTAGACTGTATTTTCATATATATATTTACAGATTTGTCATGTGACGAGCTGAGAACACCCAGTGACACAGAGACAGCAGACCTGGAGTAGCCAGCAGGACGTCAACACTCATGAGCCAGAATCCCAGCTCAGGGTCGTAGGTCACACCCCCCCCCAGCTCAGGGTCGTAGGTCACCCCCCCCCAGCTCAGGGTCATAGGTCACACCCCCCCAGCTCGTGAAACAGCTGATAACATTCAGAGGCAAACTAAAGGTGCATCGAAAAAATTATCTAAAACGCTTTCCTTCATTTGAACTCAAACAGGTGGGTAAGACAATACAGTAAAAACACACACCAGACAATCCACTTGTTGAACCCCTCCTCTCTCCAGGGGTAGAGAACACCTCCATAGGGTCACAGCCCTGTGCCCCCCCCCTCAGGGAATATTGCACACCCCTCCTCTAAGGCCTCACTATCATCCTAGAACACCAGGCA
The DNA here is from genome assembly GCF_963692335.1 of Osmerus eperlanus. Lineage (NCBI taxonomy): Eukaryota > Metazoa > Chordata > Actinopteri > Osmeriformes > Osmeridae > Osmerus > Osmerus eperlanus. The sequence continues at coordinate 266,810 of NC_085034.1, read as the reverse complement.
GGTTCCCCTTCATCACCCTAGAACACCAGGCAGGTTCCCCTTCATCACCTCAGGTAACATCCCAGATGAGACATGAGCAGGCTGCTAGCAGCAGACATACACCCAGACACACCTGGCGTTTACCCCCCAACAGAGGGATACCTAGCTCTCTAAACCCTGCCAGAGACACTCCCTTTAGAAACAGTTATTTATATATAAAAAATATTTTTTGTTTACTCATGTCACCAAGAATGTTTGGTCCCTTTTAGACAAAAAAAAAAATCCAACCTCAGTACAGAAAAAGAGCAACCTTAATAGTATTAAATGATTTCAGACAAATAGTGAACAGGTTAAAAAGCATTGTTTGTTTCGACAGCGCAGGTAGGGTCGATGCTTGGAATAAAATCATTGTAAGTCAATAAGTTATTTGATACATGGTTTGTAAGTAACATAGAGAACTGCACATAAGAACTGTAGTCGATCCTCTCTTGTCAGCCATCTAACAGGAAGAGGGAGAGGAACAGGAAGAGGGAGAGGAACAGGAAGAGGGACAGGAAGAGGGAGAGGAACAGGAAGAGGGACAGGAAGAGGGAGAGGAACAGGAAGAGGGACAGGAAGAGGGAGAAGAACAGGGAGAGGGAGAGGAACAGGAAGAAGATCTAAGAGGAGCTACATATTCTATTTCCACTTAGTTCATCAACAGGAGATCTGGTTCTGTTCCCAACTGTCTCACACACACCCTCTCTGGCTTCACACACACACCTCCGCCTGCGTATCTGGAATGACAACACAACCAACTCAATGAGAAGCAGGACTCACACCCAGGACCGAGGGAGAAGAGATAGGGAGAAAGAAAGAGAGAGAGAGGGATGGAGATATAGAAAGAGAGTGGGATAGAAAGAGAAAGAAAGTGAGGGATACAGGGAGAAGGAAGGATCAGGACCCACACAGGAAGAACTCAGGAAGAGATCCACTCAACCCCACCATGTTGCTCTGGCATCACTGACAGTCTGCTGTACAGACTGTCTGGAATGAATCCCACCCCAGAGAGCATACTATGTAAACTCAGATCATCTATGAGTCAATAAATGTTTTAAATTGGTTTGTTTTCACTTCCTGCTTTGACTGTGCCCAGTAGTAACTGATCCTACTCCCTGGCCACACCCATATGTCTTCAGTAAGAAAATAGTTTTAAAGTTCCAGCAGTTCCAGCCAATCAAGATTAAAGACACTACCACAGTTCCAAAAAATCTGGATTAAAGACACAATCAGTAACTTCCTTTGTTGGATGTTGTCATGGTTACATCCAGATTGTTATTTCTTCCTCCTGGGTCCACCTGGGGCTCAAACAGCATGTGTTCCCTGGAGGACATTGTTCTATGATTGGATGGAGGGATGCAGGGATGTGATTCTATCCAAACAGGTCTTTCAGATCGTTGTTGACAGAGGTGCTTTGTTTCAATCCACCTTGCATCCCGGAGGGGGCAGCCGAGGGTGGGGCAAAGTTCTGGGGGCTGAAGAAAGGGTTGGCCTGCATGCCAAAGCCGCTGCCCCCCCCCATGGCAGGTGGCGCAGGCTGCATGGGGGCGGGAGAGGGCTGGACCGTACCAAACTGGCCCAGCCAGGGGGTGCCGGCCACAGGGGCGGGCTTGGGCCCCATTTGGTTGAGGCTGACTTTGGGCTTGTTGGGTGTGAAGAGGGAGTCCAGGGCAGACATGTCCGGGGTCCTCCCGGGGGGCCCAGAGGGGGGCTGGGTTAGGGAGCTGAAGTTGGGGGTGCTGGTGGTGGTGGCCATTCCTCCGTACAGGCTGGGTCCAGGGGGCCGCATGGCCAGGCCCAGGCCCCCAGCTGGGAAGGCCACAGCAGGGTTGAATCCGTTGGTGATGGAGGGGGGCCTGGAGGAGGGGAAGGCCGGCATGGGGCTGGCCTGCAGGGGGCCCGGCCGGGGGCAGGGGGACAGGGACAGGCTGCCCAGGGAGGGCATGCTGGCCAGCAAGCTGCTGCTCAGGTCTTTAGCCTGCGGGAAACACAGGGCAGGGAGGCACATCTGTATCACATGTGTGTGTGGTACCTGTGAGGTGGGGGTGTCTGGGGTGTGTGTGGTACCTGTGGGGTGGGGGTGTGTGTGGTACCTGTGGGGTGGGGTTGTGTGTGGTACCTGTGGGGTGGGGGTGTGTGTGGTACCTGTGGGGTGGGGGTGTGTGTGGTACCTGTGGGGTGGGGGTGTGTGTGGTACCTGTGGGGTGGGGGTGTCTGGGGTGACGGTCTGGGGGTTGAGGGGCTTCTGGCTCCTCAGCTTGGCTGCCTGCTCCTGCTCCTTAGCCAGACGCTGCTTCTCCTCCAGGGTCAGAGACATCTGGGGTGAGGGGGGTGAGAGAGGTTTAGTAACCTAGACAGAGCAGGTATTGGAGCAGTATAGGGTCCATGCAGTTTTGGGCTCGAGTACAGGAGGGGGTAGGGCTGTGAGGGTTAGGGCCAGGCAGGGTTAGTGTTAGGCAGAATAGTCTTACTCTGTTGGGCTGTGACGCTGGAGCAGAAGAGCCGTTCTCGCGGCCGTTGACCCCCGCTGCTCCAAAGATGTCGTCCATCTGAGCAACAAATGGGCCTATCAGCGCACACTTTACACCACACACATACCCATGGAACACACATAAGGGCTGCTTATGTTGTCATGGCAACAGCCTCTCACCTGGTTGCCAGGGTTTGGAGTGCTCTTGGTCTGTTCTGATTGGTTCCCCTGGTTGGAGATATTCAGACTCCTGAGGATGATAGGACACAGGTGTCAACACACACACCTGACCTGCACAGACACACACCTGGCCTGCACACACACACACACCTGACCTGCACACACACACACACACCTGACCTGCACACACACACCTGGCCTGCACACACACACACACACACCTGACCTGCACACACACACCTGACCTGCACACACACACACACACCTGGCCTGCACACACACACACACCTGACCTGCACACACACACACACACACCTGGCCTGCACACACACACACACACCTGACCTGCACACACACACACACACCTGACCTGCACACACACACACACCTGACCTGCACACACACACACACACACACACACACACACACACCTGGCCTGCACACACACACACCTGACCTGCACACACACACACCTGACCTGCACACACACACCTGACCTGCACACACACACACACACACACCTGGCCTGCACACACACACACACACACCTGGCCTGCACACACAGACAGTGTTGCTAAGTTGTGTGTGAGGTGTTGGTACCTCTGCTGCTCCTGCATGGCGTGCAGCTGCTCCAGCTTGGTCTTATGCTCCGCCTCCATACGACTCAGCATCTCCCTGATCACCAGCATGAACGAGTTGAACTGAACACAGAGGAGGTGGAGGTTAGCTACCTGGCTGAGGTGGAGGTTAGCTACCTGGCTGAGGTGGAGGTTAGCTACCTGGCTGAGGTGGAGGTTAGCTACCTGGCTGAGGTGGAGGTTAGCTACCTGGCTGAGGTGGAGGTTAGCTACCTGGCTGAGGTGGAGGTTAGCTACCTGGCTGAGGTGGAGGTTAGCTACCTGGCTGAGGTGGAGGTTAGCTACCTGGCTGAGGTGGAGGTTAGCTACCTGGCTGAGGTGGAGGTTAGCTACCTGGCTGAGGTTGAGGTTGTTGTCGATGCTGAGGGACACCAGATGAGGGAGACTCTTGGCAGCAAGGTGCTCTTTGGGAATCCCCAGTTTCTTGTGTGTGAAGGTGCACTTGTAGATACCTGGAGGGAACAGTCCAGACCAACTAGATTCTCAATGTTCACACAGTCCAGACCAACTAGATTCTCAATGTTCACACAGTCCAGACCAACCAGATTCTCAATGTTCACACAGTCCAGACCAACCAGCTTCTCAAAGTTCACACAGTCCAGACCAATCAGCTTCTGAAAGTTCACACAGTCCAGACCAACCAGATTCTCAAAGTTCACACAGTCCAGACCAACTAGATTCTCAATGTTCACACAGTCCAGACCAACCAGATTCTCAATGTTCACACAGTCCAGACCAACCAGCTTCTCAAAGTTCACACAGTCCAGACCAACCAGCTTCTCAAAGTTCACACAGTCCAGACCAACCAGCTTCTCAAAGTTCACACAGTCCAGACCAATCAGCTTCTCAAAGTTCACACAGTCCAGACCAACCAGCTTCTCAAAGTTCACACAGTCCAGACCAACCAGCTTCTCAAAGTTCACACAGTCCAGACCAACCAGCTTCTCAAAGTTCACACAGTCCAGACCAATCAGCTTCTCAAAGTTCACACAGTCCAGACCAATCAGCTTCTCAAAGTTCACACAGTCCAGACCAACCAGCTTCTCAAAGTTCACACAGTCCAGACCAACCAGCTTCTCAAAGTTCACACAGTCCAGACCAATCAGCTTCTCAAAGTTCACACAGTCCAGACCAACCAGCTTCTCAAAGTTCACACAGTCCAGACCAACCAGCTTCTCAAAGTTCACACAGTCCAGACCAACCAGCTTCTCAAAGTTCACACAGTCCAGACCAATCAGCTTCTCAAAGTTCACACAGTCCAGACCAACCAGCTTCTCAAAGTTCACACAGTCCAGACCAACCAGCTTCTCAAAGTTCACACAGTCCAGACCAACCAGCTTCTCAAAGTTCACACAGTCCAGACCAACCAGCTTCTCAAAGTTCACACAGTCCAGACCAATCAGCTTCTCAAAGTTCACACAGTCCAGACCAACCAGCTTCTCAAAGTTCACACAGTCCAGACCAACCAGCTTCTCAAAGTTCACACAGTCCAGACCAATCAGCTTCTCAAAGTTCACACAGTCCAGACCAATCAGCTTCTCAAAGTTCACACAGTCCAGACCAATCAGCTTCTCAAAGTTCACAGTCCAGACCAACCAGCTTCTCAAAGTTCACACAGTCCAGACCAATCAGCTTCTCAAAGTTCACACAGTCCAGACCAACCAGCTTCTCAAAGTTCACACAGTCCAGACCAATCAGCTTCTCAAAGTTCACACAGTCCAGACCAACCAGCTTCTCAAAGTTCACACAGTCCAGACCAACCAGCTTCTCAAAGTTCACACAGTCCAGACCAATCAGCTTCTCAAAGTTCACACAGTCCAGACCAACCAGCTTCTCAAAGTTCACACAGTCCAGACCAACCAGCTTCTCAAAGTTCACACAGTCCAGACCAACCAGCTTCTCAAAGTTCACACAGTCCAGACCAATCAGCTTCTCAAAGTTCACACAGTCCAGACCAATCAGCTTCTCAAAGTTCACACAGTCCAGACCAACCAGCTTCTCAAAGTTCACACAGTCCAGACCAACCAGCTTCTCAAAGTTCACACAGTCCAGACCAATCAGCTTCTCAAAGTTCACACAGTCCAGACCAACCAGCTTCTCAAAGTTCACACAGTCCAGACCAACCAGCTTCTCAAAGTTCACACAGTCCAGACCAACCAGCTTCTCAAAGTTCACACAGTCCAGACCAATCAGCTTCTCAAAGTTCACACAGTCCAGACCAATCAGCTTCTCAAAGTTCACACAGTCCAGACCAACCAGCTTCTCAAAGTTCACACAGTCCAGACCAACCAGCTTCTCAAAGTTCACACAGTCCAGACCAACCAGCTTCTCAAAGTTCACACAGTCCAGACCAACCAGCTTCTCAAAGTTCACACAGTCCAGACCAACCAGCTTCTCAAAGTTCACAGTCCAGACCAACCAGCTTCTCAAAGTTCACACAGTCCAGACCAATCAGCTTCTCAAAGTTCACACAGTCCAGACCAATCAGCTTCTCAAAGTTCACACAGTCCAGACCAACCAGCTTCTCAAAGTTCACACAGTCCAGACCTACCAGCTTCTCAAAGTTCACACAGTCCAGACCAATCAGCTTCTCAAAGTTCACACAGTCCAGACCAACCAGCTTCTCAAAGTTCACACAGTCCAGACCAACCAGCTTCTCAAAGTTCACACAGTCCAGACCAACCAGCTTCTCAAAGTTCACACAGTCCAGACCAATCAGCTTCTCAAAGTTCACACAGTCCAGACCAACCAGCTTCTCAAAGTTCACACAGTCCAGACCAATCAGCTTCTCAAAGTTCACACAGTCCAGACCAACCAGCTTCTCAAAGTTCACACAGTCCAGACCAACCAGCTTCTCAAAGTTCACACAGTCCAGACCAATCAGCTTCTCAAAGTTCACACAGTCCAGACCAATCAGCTTCTCAAAGTTCACACAGTCCACCACGGTGTGCCTGCCCGGCCTACGTACCCAGGATCCCCATGAGCACGGCAGGCTCCCTGGAGGGGATCTGCTGCAGGAAGGGGAGCACCTCGTCTATCACAAACCACTTATCCAGATACTCCAGAATCTTCCCCAGGCACACCAGGGAGTTGACACGCACCTACACACATGGGATAATTATACACACACACACACCATTAAAGACAGCCTGCACCTGGTTTACGACATGCAAGAACAGAATGATCAGAGAATGTGCTCAGGAGGAGGGCGACTGACGGCCAGGGAGGACGTCTGCAGGCAGGCTGATTTGATCCGAGGAATGAGAGAGTTCTTCATGGAGGGGTAGTCGATCAGGTTGGCGAAGGTGGGGATGATGTTGAGACAAAGCTCCTGGAGAGGGAACACGCATCAGATCAGCCCGGGGAGCACAGCTGCCAGCGGGCTCGGACGGGGTTACGGGGGTTTGGGTTATTATAAAATGTGTAGCTTTGCTAGGCTAGGCATAGCTAGGCTAGGTGTAGGCATAGCTGGTCAAACTAGGTGTAGGTATGGCATAAGTGTAACTAGGCTAGGCTAGGCATAAGTGTAGCTAGGCTAGGCATAAGTGTAGCTAGGCTAGGCATAAGTGTAACTAGGCTAGGCATAAGTGTAACTAGGCTAGGCATAAGTGTAACTAGGCTAGGCATAAGTGTAACTAGGCTAGGCATAAGTGTAACTAGGCTAGGCATAAGTGTAACTAGGCTAGGCATAAGTGTAGCTGGGCTAGGCATAAGTGTAGCTAGGCTAGGCTAGGCATAAGTGTAGCTAGGCTAGGCTAGGCATAAGTGTAGCTAGGCTAGGCTAGGCATAAGTGTAGCTAGGCTAGGCTAGGCATAAGTGTAGCTAGGCTAGGCTAGGCATAAGTGTAGCTAGGCTAGGCTAGGCACCTGTATCTGTATGGACGGAGCCTCCAGGGCCCGATACACCATCGGCAGCACACTGTTCTTGATATCCTCTGCTGGGGTCTTGGTCAGAAGCAGATCCATCTTCTGGAGGAAGATCAGCAGGATCTGGAGACACGCACACACGGTCAACATGGAGGACAGGGCGACACACACCGTCAACATGGAAGACACACACACAGAGAGAGTTCAACTAAATATGACTTTTACTGAGGTGAATGAAGTAGTAGTGGGTATAGGAAGCTGTGTGTAATGTTAGAGTAACACTTCAGACAAACAGCTACAGGCATACCACTTACCATGTTGCTCGCCTGCAGCATGGAAAGAAGGGGAGAGAGAGCGAGAGAGAGCGAGAGAGAGCGAGAGACCGACACCTACAGTCAAGCCCCTTAACCCAGGTTAGGCCATCGCTAATTATGATGAGTTCTTCACGCATAATCATTGACACGTTTGTGCTAGCAAACTGATGTGTGTGCATGCATGTGTGCGAGCGGGCGTGCGCGTGTGTACCTGCACAGGCTCCTGCTGTTTGAAGACAGGGGTGAGGTCTGGGAGAATGAGTCTGACGTACTCCTCCTTGCTGCACTCCTCCGCTATGAGCAGCACGTTGGGGAGGATGAAGGGAACCATGTCTGGGTTCACAAACTCAGAGGTGAGAGCTGGCAGGATACGATACACCACCACCCTCTGGAGGGAGGAGGAGATGGAGGGAGGAGGAGAGATGGAGGGAGGAGGAGAGATGGAGGGAGGAGGAGAGATGGAGGGAGGAGGAGAGATGGAGGGAGGAGAGATGGAGGGAGGAGGAGAGATGGAGGGAGGAGGAGAGATGGAGGGAGGAGAGATGGAGGGAGGAGGAAAGATGGAGGGAGGAGATATGGAGGGAGGAGAGATGGAGGGAGGAGGAGAGATGGAGGGAGGAGAGATGGAGGGAGGAGGAGAGATGGAGGGAGGAGGAGAGATGGAGGGAGGAGGAGAGATGGAGGGAGGAGGAGAGATGGAGGGAGGAGGAGACAGGGAGAAAGTAGGAGAGTTGTGAGGAAACATGACAGAAATAGAACTAAAAACATGACTGGCCTCTTCTCCCCTCACCTTGGGTAGCTTGGGCAGTACTTTGGGCAGTCCTTTGTAGAACTGAGACTTCTGCAGGTTATCTCTCTGGAACAGGGAGTCAAAATACTGCAGCGTCACTGCCCCCACATCATCAAAGAAGGGGATCTGGAGGGAGAGAGAGAGGAGTCAGGGTGAGGGGTCAAGGTGAGGGGTCAGGGTGAGGGGTCAGGGTGAGGGGTCAGGGATCAGGGTGAGGGGTCAGGGTGAGGAGTCACCTTGGTCATCTGGTCAGCATCTGGTCTGACGGTGGGTGTGATACTGAGCAGCATCTTGACGTGCTCCCTCACCTCCTCTGGGACAGTCAGCATGGACGGCCCCAGCCTGCTCAGCTGGAGGACAACACTGTCACTGTGTGTGTGGGTGAGCGAGCCTGTGTGTGTGTGAGCCTGTGTGTGTGTGTCTGTACCTGGTCCAGCTGCCTGCTGAAGCTTTTGAAGATGTCATTCTGGTTGACCTGCAGGACAGGGGCTCCCTGGTTGAAGATGGCGTGGACCAGCACCCCCAGAGAGTACATGTCTGATGCCGTGTCACAGCTCACAGACAGGATGTACTCTGGGGCAAGGTACGAGGGGTTGGGGAGGCACAAGGGGGGCAGGTTGGGCTCCCATTCCCGACACGAGAACTTAGGCTGGGGGGGGAGGGGGGGGGGGGGGGAGGGGGGGGGGGAGTAGGTGAGTGTGTGTGTGTGTGTAGGGGCAAGACCCCAGCACACAAGCTAAAATGATCCTGCTAGTTCAAAAAAGACAGTATTAAGACAGTATTAAGACAGTATTAAAGTATTATTGTGTCCGTTTTCCCATGTGTCTGTATCCATGCATGTACCTGTGTGTGTGTGTGTGGTGTGTGTGTGGTGTGTGTGGTGTGTGTGGTGTGTGTAGGTGTGGTGTGTGTGTGGTGTGTGTGTCTGTCACCTCGGTGTCTGAGGGGTTGGTGGAGGAGATGCTGAAGTCGAAGCCCATGATCTTCCAGGCTCCGCTCTTGTTCAGGATGATGTTTTCAGGACACAGGTTCCCATGGACCATCTTCACCCCGCTGTGGAGGAACGCCAGACCCTCTGACACCTGCACCACAGGAACACTCTGGTCACCGTGGGGGTGTGTGTGGTGTGTATGTGTGGGGTGTGTGTGGTGTGTATGTGTGGGGTGTGTGTGGTGTGTATGCGTGGGGTGTGTGTGGGGATGCAACGATTATAGATTTTGATGGTACGCTAGGTATAAAATAGAATGTTTTCTAAAACATTCAAAAATATATACTTTTTTTTACAAAAAAATATTTTCATATTTTTGGGGGGTGAAAACGTTTTTTTAAGGTTGAAAAACATTTTGAGAATAAATAAAATAATGTTTGTACAAAAAAAACTGTTTGCAAATTCCAGCAGTGTTTGCTTAATTTTACGCACAGTGTAACTTAGTTCATAGAAACATTATGAACCATAATGTCCCTTTTATGAGTAAATTGGAATTAATAGTAACATTGGTTAATCGCTACATCCCTGTGTGTGTGTGTGCGTGTGTGTACCTGCAGCAGTCCATACTTGGTCTCCACAGCGTACAGGCTGTAGTCCCTGATGTCGGGGGGGACAGGGCTGGGCAGGTTGTCAGTCTGGCCCAGCACGTTGGCCAGACTGGCAAACACAGGCTCTGTACAGAACGCCAGAGAATCCCTACAGGGAGGGATGAGAGGAGAGACAGAGATGAATGAGAGAGAGGACAAGGGAGAGAGTAAATGAGAGAGTGTGAAAGAGAGAGAGTGATGGAGAGACAGATGAAGGACAGTAGGAGTCTAGATTCCTCTGACAGGACATGTATAATTCACAACATGGTCTGCAGAGCTGGCTTTGATCAGAACTGGATTTAAAAAACACACTTCTGTATGAACCAACGAGAGACAAAGTCAGAGCCTGTCTGAGGCCCAGCTCTGAGAGGATGCTGCTCATGGCATCATAGGTGTGTGTGTGTGTATTCATGCATGTATATGTGTGTGTACCGTGACTCCTCCAGGGGGTGCTGGACGGTGAGCAGGCGAGGGTGGCGTAGCCTGGTCAGCTGCTGAACTCCTCTCTTCAGAGACTCCAGGACCTGCTCCTTATCAAACCTCTGATGCTTCTCCAGCATCTTCTTATCCAACACAAACACTGCCACTTCCTGTTCCAACACACACCACAACAACATCACACACTTCCTGTTCCAACACACACCGCAACAACATCACACACTTCCTGTTCCAACACACACCACAACAACATCACACACTGACTGTTCCAACACACACCACAACAACCTCACACACTGGCTGTTCCAACACACACCACAACAACATCACACACTGGCAGTTCCAACACACACCGCAACAACATCACACACTGACTGTTCCAACACACACCACAACAACCTCACACACTGGCTGTTCCAACACACACCACAACAACCTCACACACTGGCTGTTCCAACACACACCACAACAACATCACACACTGGCAGTTCCAACACAGACATGTACACACACACACCTGCTTGGTGGACTTCTTGGTCCCGTTGTAGATCCTCCAGCTCATCCCGGGCCCCCCGCTGGCAATGTGGCGCCCCACCTCAAACTCCCGCGTCACCGGGTTGCCCATGACGGCACTGGTGACATCAGCCGTCACCTTGGTAACGGTGCTCTTCAGCTTGTTCAGCATGGACTCCATGACTCTAGTTAGGGGGTGGGGGGGTAGCATGATTAGATGGGTTCAGGTGTGTTTCAGTGGGTGTTTCAGTAATGGATTCAGAGCAATACACAGAAACACACAAACATCCCCATTGTGGTGTCTCTGTCAGGTACAGCTGAGTCAGGTACCATGAACACACCTGCTTCTGTGATGTCACAGACATGTCAGCCCCCCTGCTGTCCCTCCCTCACCCCAACACTTAGAGCCAGCTCACTCTGCTCCTCTCAGAAAGCACAGCGATGTAACAACGTGACGTAGCAAACTGTCAGCTAAAAAACGGTATTCAAGTGAGCAAACTTGGTCTCAGCTTCCTTTTCCCACACCTGTCTGGCGTAAAGCGTCATTACATCTCCGTCTCGTTTGAGTGCTAACAGCGCAGTATCAGCGAGACAGAGACTAATATACCGTACATACAGGATGTAGTCCGATGTAGAACTACCTAATTTAGATCCCCATAAAATAAGAACCAAATTTAGGACCAGATCACTCACAAATACTTGTAACAAGTCCCTAGTCTAGTATACATAGGAGATCGCCTAGGTTGGGCCTAACGTTGTTACTTAAACTGTTGGACCAGTTGCTCCGAAAACACACCTGCTGATACGGACGAGACCTCTACGAAACATACTATGTTTAGATAGCTAGCTGACAAAACCCAAATACGTTTGCGTTAGATTTACTTACTTAGATATACATTGCACTCTCAGCTCACAACTTACTGAAAATCAAAAAATGCCGTCTTGTTTGCCTACATGAGAACAAACAACACAATTCAGTGGTATAATACCGCTAAAATTGATACCGAAAAGCTATTGTGAAACTAAAGATATGTCATTTAAGCCACGATTGCTGTGTACGTAGCACGATTTAGCTAGCGAGCGTTAGCACTGGCTTGTATGTCTGGTGGTGACTACGAAGTGAACTCAACCTTACTCTGACGTTCTCTATTTAAAATGCTGAAAACCTGGCTCGCAAAACCTGTTGGGGCCTCACCTTGCTGACTGGCTGGCTGATGTTTTTGTTAGTTGTCTAGCTTGCTACCTCAACCTGGGAAAGCTAGCTAGCTAGCTAGCTAGCTAGCTGAAAGCCAACGTAGTTTGCTTAGTAAGACGTCATTGATTCATACATGTTTGATGAGCTGCGTCGCGTCTCTGTGTGTGAAAAATTGTTATTCATTGCTCACCTTTGTCACGAAGACGTCCGTGTTAAAGGAACTCTAAATAGTTATTGGTAGGAGGGGAAAGGCTGTCAATAGTGGCTTTGCCTAGCCTCCATCTCTTCTAGCTAGCTTGGATGCTTTATTTTAATGTACGTCACATCCGGTCGTTTCCGGACGTTCTTCTTCATGTTATTAGAGGAGGAATAGATCATGTTTAGCTCTGGACGTCAAATTATTGTTTGATTATGTGAAACCCAAAGCGTGCCACCAAAAAAAGAAGCAGAAATAAAGTTGATTTGAAATTGGACAACTCAATAGTATTTCCTTAAGCAAAATAATCTCATTTTTGTTGGTGTCGAGAGCGCGCCTGGCGACGTAAATGCAGATTTTGAGTAGTGCGGAAGTAATGAAGGAAAGTTGACTGGTGGAAAACGCTACGTTGAATGTTGGTGCTTTCAGGAAGTGGGCTGGGGACCAAGTTTTGTGTCCACACTTGTTAAAACTTTCCAAGCCGTCTGAGGGGCAGAAATCCATTTGTGAGTTTGAGAAAGTGATTTAGTATGGTTTATAGCATTCTTAATAATTAAAAAAGTAATCTTCGTTTACCGCATTGCTTAGCTTAATATCGGTTAGATGTCGTGAGCTAGCCAGCTTGTTATCTGGCTTGTGAGTTGTGTGCCGACTGAGCAGACTTCTGCTGAAAGTTCTCGTAACTGACTGGCAAGGTAAACTATTTGCAAGACATATGTAAGACTTACTTTGTTTCCAGTACCTGTTCGCCAGCTAGCTTGCCAACATTGCTGATACTATTTTTGACTTTATAGTACATTACATTAGGTGCATGTGTATACATGTGTTGGTATTAGCCTCTACTTGTGACATGTGAACTTTGAACAGAATCTCTCGTTTAGAAGCTTATCATTGAAAACAAGGTTCGCATTGTTGAGTGATTGTATCGCTGGTAGTTCGCATGCAAAGGTTTGTTGCTGCCCAACAAAATTCGCTTGTTGGTTTATTGAACTGGTCTTAATGTTCCATCTCGTCCAGACCCGATCTCTGGAGATGACGCTACAGTGGACTGCAGTAGCTCTTTTCCTGTACGTGGAGATTGGAATCCTCCTCATCTTCTGCCTGCCCTTCATTTCAGCAAGGAGGTATGTGCCTTTTAAGGCCTTTCTTTCGTTTTATAAGCTCGGGAAACCATGATGGAGCTACTAACAGTGCTTCACTTTCCTACTCTCCTATGCTCTCTGACTCTCTCATGTACCTCTGTCTCTGCTCTCTCCCTGTTCTTCCTCTCCCTCTGTCTCCTCTCTCCCTCTGACTCTGTCCTGTACCTCTGTCTCTCCTCTCTCCCTCTGTTCTTCCTCTCCCTCTGTCTCTCCTGTCTCTCCTCTCTCCCTCTGACTCTCTCCTGTACCTCTCTCTCTCCCTGTCTCTCCTCTCTCCCTCTGTCTCTCCTCTGCCTCTCTGACTCTCCTGTCTCTCCTCTCTCCCTCTGTCTCTCTGACTCTCTCCTGTACCTCTCTCTCCTCTCTCCCTCTGTTCTTCCTCTCCCTCTGTCTCTCTGTCTCTCTCTGCAGATGGCAGAATATATTCCAGTTGAGTATTTGGAACCGGGTGGCCCGATTTGGGAACAAGTTTTTCCTCACCATGATCATTGTTCTGGTTGTCCTCTTCCTCGGTTAGTGACAGCAGTCCATCACAGCTGTGTGCAGTAGTAGTATGCTAGTACACACTAGATACGATACAAGCGTATATGAGATGTAGCTCAGTGGTTAGAGGATTTCATTACAGATCAAGAGGTTGCAGGTTCAAATACCCAATTAATACATTATTAGTAAGTCTTAGCATATAGCTTAAATTAGCATAAAATGAACTCTGCCATTCTTCTCATAAGATACAGAAAACACAGGAAGTTGTCTTAGTTCATTGAGTTTAGAATCAGAATGAGGTGTGTGTTGTCACTCAGATGCTGTGCGAGAGGTGAGGAAGTACTCTGGGTCGGAGCAGAGCAAAGACCCCAAGCTGCATCCCAACATGTTTGACCACCTTCACATGAAGCTGTTCAGAGCCCAGAGGAACCTCTACATCTCTGGCTTCTCTCTCTTCCTTTGGCTGTGAGTCTTACATCACTTCCTGGACACTTCCTGAATCTTACATCACTTCCTGAACAAGTCTCCTCCTAGTTAAATCGGTCAAACTCAGTAGTTTGGTAACACTACATCGGTAGTGTTAGTATGTGTGTGTGAGTGCTGACGAGTGACTTGGTGACCCCTGTGACCTGCAGGGTGATGAGGAGGGTGACCACCCTGATCAGCCAGCTGGCCAGCGCTGAGAGCTCCACCGCCTCGCTGCAGACACAGGCAGACAGCGCTAACCAGGTCGCCAAGCAATACATGAAATACAACGAGCTCCTGAAACAGGTTAGCTCTTAGCATTTGCTAGCTAGCTTTAGCTCACCTAGCTATCAGGCTGCTGTGCTGTACCTCACCTAGCTATCAGGCTGCTGTGCTGTACCTCACCTAGCTATCAGGCTGCTGTGCTGTACCTCACCTAGCTATCAAGCTGCTGTGCTGTACCTCACCTAGCTATCAAGCTGCTGTGCTGTACCTCACCTAGCTATCAGGCTGCTGTGCTGTACCTCACCTAGCTATCAGGCTGCTGTGCTGTACCTCACCTAGCTATCAAGCTGCTGTGCTGTACCTCACCTAGCTATCAAGCTGCTGTGCTGTACCTCACCTAGCTATCAGGCTGCTGTGCTGTACCTCACCTAGCTACCACTTCCTACGAGGCTATCTCGTTGTTCATGATTATTGACCTATGCACTTTTGTAAAGCTCTCTTGGAAGTCGCTTTGGATAAAAGCGTCTGCTAAATGAATAAATGTAAATGTACCAGGCCACTGTACTTAGCTATCTGACTAATGTAACTGGCCAAGTAGCTCTGAATAGCATAGTCCAGTTAGCCTAGAATACAGTGTCTCTATCACTGCATCTGAGCTGCAGCACAACCAGGTAAAGGTTGAGCCTGTTGCAGACTCTGCTGGAGAGGAGAGGAGATGAGGCCACAAGGGAAGGAAACCAGATGCTGAGGAAGGAGGTGGAGAAGCTGAAGGCTGAGCTGAAAGGCTCTGAAGAAGGTGGGTACACACATCGGGCGCACATACGCATATGTATACACTCACATATACACACACACACTCAGCCAGGATGCCGTGTGTCCCCAGTGTTGAGGAGGTCTGAGGCGGAGCTGCAGGCCCTGAAGGAGCAGCAGGAGGGTCTGGCCCTGGAGTACGACTCACTGATGAAGGAACACCACAAGCTGCAGGTGACTCTCTACCTCCCTCTCTCATCTCCCTTTCTTTCCTCTGTCTGTCTCTTTCTTACTCCAGGCTCTGCAGGTGCAGTTGTATTTTATTTAAACTGGTCTTCATCTCTTTCATAAATATCTCTCTCTCCTTCTCCCTCCCTCCTCTAGATTCTCCAGGAGGAAGGAGGAGACAAGAAGGATCTGTAGTTCTGGGTTCACCACCAATCAGAACCAAGCCACACCACCCATCCTTACTGCATGGCATCACACGGGGGGTTCTCTGGAGACCCCTCCCCTCACCTGGCTTATAGTGTGCGTGTGGCTTGTAATATGTATGTGTGTATGAGGAATTTGGGTCTGTGAATGTGTATGTAATTGCAGCATGTGACCGGCGTGTGTGTGTGCTGTAATTAGAAAGGCCCATACAATACTGCTGTGAGCACTTCCATGTGTAATGCTGTGTTTGTCTATGCCACCAACACGCTTGAACCTGTACAAAGGGGGCACAAACTTGTACCCTGGGGTCTGGAGCAGGAGTCTACTGTAGACCACTCCTCAAGAGTTTCCACACAAAAAAACGATGAATATTTTATATCAATGTCTTTTTTTCTTTTTCACATCACATTGCAGCTTTTATTTACATATGGTTGAATGTGAATTGCCGATAATAAATACTTTCTTTTTTGTAACAGTTCAGTTGATTAAATCTGGTGTTCCGTTAGGGTTAGGGTTAGTCTTTGTCCCTTTCACTTGCATTCATTCAGCACCCTCACCCTTACTCTCACCCTCACACCCTCACTCTCTCACCCTTACTATCACCCTCACTCTCTCACCCTTACTCTCACCCTCGCTCTCTCACCCTCACTCTGTCACCCTCACCCTTACTCTCACCCTCTTTCTGATCCATCAGATTACTTCCCAGGAGAGTGTAGGGTGACGCCACACGACCTCATCCTTCATGGAGTAACGCCCCGTACATCCAGTCCCTCAGGGGTGGTTAACGAGCAGAGTAGACAATCAAACCAAAAAAAGAGGCATTAGGATTGATAACTCATGTTTTTCACATATTACAACAACAACATTGTATGACACTTTCTAATGATCTCAGAACATCCTATCAGTACTGCTAGACTAGCAGGCACTTCCTGCTGGTCAAGATGTGAACTGGCTACAGTATTTGTGTTCAAATTACAAAACAGTCAAATAAAGTTTATCTAAAAGACTTCTGTTGTAGTTGTTACAATTATAATAATAATAAAAAGTACATGTAAAGCATATATTCTGTACAAAATGACAAAACAATAACCAGCAATAAAATGGGGAGAGGAGAGGGAAGAAGAGAGTAGAGGAGAGGGGCGTAGAGGCGTGTTGTAGAGGCAAACACAAAACATGGGTTCATGAGCAAACATTGTGTGAGATGACAAATACGTGTTTGTGTGTAGTAAGCATGTGTGTGTCTTGTGTGTGTGAAAATGCTGTGTTTATGTGTAAGAATGTGTGTGTGTGTGTGTGTGTGTGGGGGGGGGGGGGGGGTGTTGTGAGCCATATTGCAGTATTACTCCTTGGAACAGAAAGAGCATCTAAAAAAGACCTGATAGAATAAATACCATTCCCTCCTTCCTTCCTTCCATCACACAATCCTGTGGTTAGGGTTAGCCCCCCCAGGTATTTAATGTGCCCCCCCAGGTATTTATAGGCACATTTCTCCCTTGTTTCTATAGTGTTGTGTCTAAGTGATGTGCTGGCGACTGAGGTCAGGCCATTGAGGCAATGTCCTCCTGTTTCAGGAGGGTCAAAGGGCAAACTCTCACTCCTCTTTTCTCCCCGAGGTCTCTGATTGGTCGGTCACTTCCGCCTCCTTCAAAAGCCCCCCCTTCTCACTCTCATTATCTATTGGCTCCTCTTTGCTGGTTGGTTCCTCCTCCTCACGGATGGCTGTGATTGGCTCGGCAGGACTGCTGATGCAGCTAAGCTCCTCCCCCTTCGCCGCCTTCTCCTTTGTTTCCATGGCGATGACACTCTTCCACATCTGGTGGTTCTGCAGGAGCTGCTGGGTAATTGGACAGAACACCCTCCTGCCCCTTCTCCCTCTCCTCTTCCTCCTCCTGCTCACACCTGCTCCTGCCTCTGTAGGACAACACACACGCGTCAGAGGCTGGATGTTAGAGGTTGGATGTTAGAGAGTTTGGATGTTGGAGAGGTTGGATGTTAGAGAAGTTGGATGTTAGAGAGGTTGGATGTTAGAGGTTGGATGTTAGAGAGGTTGGATTTTAAGGAAGTAGAACTCACGAGAGCTGTCTGAGCTTGTGGAAGCATCGTGCTCTGACGTGCCCTCCTCCTGCTGCTCCTCCTCCTGCTCCTCCTTCTGCTCCTCCTTCTGCTCCTCCTTCTGCTCCTCCTTCTGCTCCTCCTCCTGCTCCTCCTCCTGCTCCTCCCTGAGCCAGTGTCCAGGCATGAGAGCGGCGGCGTGGTAGGAGGAGCAGAGTGGGGCGACTATGTGGCTGATGAAGGAGTCCTGCAGCCGGGCCAGCTGGGGGGCGGAGCCGTCCATGAAGGGGCTGATGGGTAATCCCAGCCTGGCCTCCTCATCCCCCTGGAGACGTGCATTATGGGAAGACAGGTGAGGATGACAACCATTTATGTCACAAACTTGAGGCCAAATTGATCTACTTCTGCTATCCACCGGGATGCCTTCAGTCAGGAAGAAGAATGCTCGTCTACACAGCAGCAAAGGCTCCTGGGTAA
Organism: Osmerus eperlanus; assembly: GCF_963692335.1. NCBI lineage: Eukaryota > Metazoa > Chordata > Actinopteri > Osmeriformes > Osmeridae > Osmerus > Osmerus eperlanus. Next base: position 248,590 of record NC_085034.1, on the reverse strand, counting down.
TCAGGTGTGTGATGTTCAGCAGCAGCAGGACCCAGGGAGAACACATCTGGTAGGAAAATACTGCTCCTCATGCAGGCCTCAACACACACACGCTCACACACACACACTCACTTTCAGTACAGTCTACTGATGCCATTCCTGCTGGTTACCATGGCAACTGGAGACCTTGCTGACTGCAGCCCATCTCTAAGGGTTCTGTCCCTGATCCTGCACACTCACTCACACCCACCACACACACACACACACATACTCACACACACTCACAAATGCACATGCACACTCACACATGCACAGTCACACACACACACTCACGACATACACGCATACTGTAGACATGAATACACACACTTTAGAGGCTGGGTTTAGATCAATGTTGCTGCACTACCAGAGTTCTTGACGCATGGTGCATATCACACACACAGTGAAGCCTGTGTAGATCAGAGTTGTTTTACTGAGCACCCACTCCTGCAGTTATAAGTCTCCTCTCCTCCTCTCTTCCTCCTCCTCTCCTTCTCTCTTCCTCCTCTCCTCCTTCCTCTCCTCCTCCTCCTCTCCTCTCATCAGACTGCTGACCCACTTTGAAGCTTCATTATTTAGGAAGAGGGAGGAAGGGGGGAGGGGGGAGGGGGAGGGAGGGAGTGAAGGATGACAGGGAGGGAGGGAGATGAATAGAGTGAGAGGAAAAAGAGAGAGAGAGAATAAGCGTGAAAGAGGGAGAGAGAGGGGGGGTTAGTATAAGGGTGATAGAAGAGAGGGAGAGAGAGAGATGTGTCAAGGTTTGATTGCATGTGAGTTTCTACTGTGTTAGGAGGGTTAGGGTTATGAGTTAGGAGGACTGTATTTGTGTATTTGTATTTGTGTGTGGAAGAGCGTATGTGTGAGCATGTGTGTGTGTGTGTGACAGACACATGGAGAGAAAGTGGTGTAAGTATTGGGAGATCTACAAGTTAAAGGAGTCAGATGGCTGAACGTTAGGAGTTGGGCTATTAATCGGAAGGTTGTTGGTTCGATTCCCGGCCGTGCAAAAATGACGTTGTGTCCTTGGGCAAGGCACTTCACCCTACTTGCCTCAGGGTCCCTGTACTTACTGTAAGTTCGCCTCTGGATAAGAGCGTCTGCTAAATGTAAGACAAACATTTTGGAAGAGTGACTTGCAGTCATGTTGTGTGTCTGTGATTGTGTGTGTGTGTGTGCATTTGTGTGTGTCTGTGTATGAATGAAAGATGTCACATGACATATCCTCCACAGCAACAACACCTCTCTCTCTCCTTCTCTCCCCCCCCACCTCCCTCTCTCCTTCTCTCCCCCCCCACCTCCCTCTCCTTCTCTCCCCCCCCACCTCCCTCTCTCCTTTCTCTCCCCCCACCTCCCTCTCTCCTTCTCTCCCCCCCACCTTCCTCTCTCCTTCTCTCCCCCCCCACCTCCCTCTCCTCCTTCTCTCCCCCCCCACCTCCCTCTCTTCTCTCCCCCCACCTCCCTCTCTCCTTCTCTCTCCCCCCCACCTCCCTCTCTCCTTCTCTCCCCCCCACCTCCCTCTCTCCTTCTCTCCCCCCCCACCTCCCTCTCTCCCCCCACCTCACCTCTCTCCTTCTCTCCCCCCACCTCCCTCTCTCCCCCCCACCTCCCTCTCTCCTTCTCTCCCCCCCCACCTCCCTCTCTCCTTCTCTCCCCCCCACCTCCCTCTCTCCTTCTCTCCCCCCACCTCTCTCCTTCTCTCTATACCATCTTCCTCTCTCCCCCCCACCTCCCTCTCTCCCCCCCACCTCCCCTCTCTCCTTCTCTTCCCCCCCACCTCCCTCTCTCCTTCTCTCCTCCCCACCTCCCTCTCTCCTTCTCTCCCCCCACCTCTCTCCTTCTCTCTCTACCATCTTCCTCTCTCCCTCCTTCTCTCTCTTCCTCCATGGACAAGCTAGTTGCAGCATTGACATTTCAGCAGCAATTTTATATATATATATATAAAAACACATTCTGTCACACATAAATGCACACCTACTTACAAAAAACAAACACCAACACACAGACACACACAAGACACCTACTGCACAACGCACGCACACATACACAAGAAAATGTTGAGATGTTTCTCAACATGCTAATGTAGCTCTCACATGCTACCTCAACATGAAGTCATCCCACTCAGAGGGCCCTCAACATGAAGTCATCCCACTCAAGAGGCCCCTCAACATGAAGTCATCCCACTCAAGAGGCCCTCAACATGAAGTCATCCCACTCAGAGGCCCTCAACATGAAGTCATCCCACTCAGAGGCCCTCAACATGAAGTCATCCCCAGCCACTCAGAGGCCCTCAACATGAAGTCATCCCACTCAGAGGCCCTCAACATGAAGTCATCCCACTCAAGAGGCCCTCAACATGAAGTCATCCCACTCAGAGGCCCTCAACATGAAGTCATCCCACTCAGAGGCCCTCAACATGAAATCATCCCACTCAGAGGCCCTCAACATGAAGTCATCCCACTCAGAGGCCCTCAACATGAAGTCATCCCACTCAGAGGCCCTCAACATGAAGTCATCCCAGCCACTCAGAGGGCCCTCAACATGAAGTCATCCCACTCAGAGGCCCTCAACATGAAGTCATCCCACTCAGAGGCCCTCAACATGAAGTCATCCCACTCAGAGGGCCCTCAACATGAAGTCATCCCACTCAGAGGCCCTCAACATGAAGTCATCCCACTCAGAGGCCCTCAACATGAAGTCATCCCACTCAGAGGCCCCCCACTCAGAGGCCCTCAACATGAAGTCATCCCACTCAGAGGCCCTCAACATGAAGTCATCCACTCAGAGGCCCTCAACATGAAGTCATCCCACTCAGAGGCCCTCAACATGAAGTCATCCCAGCCACTCAGAGACCCTCAACATGAAGTCATCCACTCAGAGGCCCTCAACATGAAGTCATCCCACTCAGAGGCCCTCAACATGAAGTCATCCCAGCCACTCAGAGGCCTCAACATGAACATGAGCATCAGAGGCACTGTTACTTCGGAGTGAGTGCGTCTGTTGCCAGGTAACGGTGAATTACTTGTCAGGCTATTTGTGGAGGAACATGACATCACACTGTAGGACAAATGGGACTCCTGTCTCCATGGCCACCTCATCTACTGTGAGGGTTCTAGAGGTACCTGCTGGTAGAACTCGTTGACGATGCGCTCGGTCCACTGCAGGTGCAGATCCCTGCTCTTCAGTGGCCCGTCGATGTCAGCCAGCTTGATGCACATCTGACACACGAGCAGACGGTCATTCTCATTGGTCCAGTCGATCCCCGAGCAGCCCTCCTCCCCCACCTGTAGGGGAAGCCCCGAGCCAGACATCAAATACTCAGTAGTCTAACTGTGACATTTATTGGTTATTAAAAGTCATGTTTCTAAGTTCACCAGAAGTTCTAGACCTGGCCTATTTTTCCCTGAAAAACATATCACTGTCGTGTGCATATAGCCAATTGGGATACATTAGTAAACCTTTCAAAACTTGTTTTTCACACACACACACACACACATCATATCGTTTTTTATAACCTTTTTTGCAACTTAAAAATATATATATTGTTTTAACTTTTCAAAACTCTTTTTGAAAAAAAATCACCCTTTTGAAACTTTTTTTCAAAATTATTTTTTCAACCCTTGGAAGATTTTTGTAAGATTTGTTTTTTAAAAACCTTTGGATTTGTTTTTTTCACACACACAACACAAAAGGTCATCCTTTTTAGAAACCTTTTTAGCAACCTTTTTTTTGCAACTATTGTTTGCTACTTTTCAAAAATATATTGTTTTAAACTTCGAAACTCACCACACAAACATTATAATGCACTCTACGATAAGTAGCCTAGTCTGCGTTATTATTTTAGGCTCCTCGTCTCAATTACGCACTAGGATTTACTCCTGAGAAGCGCACCTAGAAAAGTAGTTGATTCAATAATTTACGATTATAATTATGTTTTATTTATTTGGTACTGTATTATTTGGTAACTATGATTTCGGTTTCGAAAAGCAACTATTAAAAACATAAGCCATCAAAGAAATGTTGTCAAATAAAACCTCAAATTTAAGAATGTTCTTGTGATTTTATACATCCCTAATGTTGTGAAATAAAATTATGCATAATAATTGTGAAATCGTGATTATTCCGCAGACTAAATTGTACCATCAAAATCTCTAATCGTTGCATCCCTAGTGTACAGTCGTCTAAACCTAACCCTCGTGTAGAATGAGACATTATTATCACTATATTAATACCTTGGCGTTGAACTCTGCCAGGAAGTCAAAGTGCTTCTTCAGGTCGGTGGCCAGGATGGCCTCGATCACCAGGAAGCGGAAGCGCTTGAACTCCACGTGGCTCAGGCTGGACAGGAAGTTGTACTCTGGCCTAGACAGGAAGAGGCTCCAGGCGGAGGCGGCGTGGTGATTCTCCAGGACCGATCGGTCGTTGTACAGAACGGCCTGGGGAGATAGAAATGTTAGTTCACAACAAGAATCACAATTTTTTTTTTTTGCCATGTGAGTTCACACAAACAAGGAGTTTACTGTGGCAAGCAGGTGCACACAATAAACATATACGGATCTTAAATAAGAGTAGAAATGTACAATAGTCTAAGTAATTGTGGGGGGAACTAATTCTAAACAACTAAACTAAACAACTAAACAATATGTATCATATAAAAATATAAAATAGATATATAAAAATAGGAAGACATGTCTCTTCCCGTCTCTTCCCCTCACCTGGGGAGCGCCGGTGGTGACCAGGAAGGCGTTGGTCCTACCAGGGTGGTCGTAGTCGTGCATGGCGGCCGCTACGTACAGCGCCATGAGCTCCAGCGCCGGAATGAGACCTGAGAGGCCCCTGGAGCCGGGGCCGGGGAAGCCGGGGCCAGGGCCGGGGCCAGGGCCGGGGCCAGGGCCGGGGCCGGGGCAGCCGGGGCCAGGGCCACCACACGTCATCCTGGACACCAGGTAGCCCCCATGGAAGGGGGAGATCAAGGCCGGCTCACCATCTGGAAGTAAAAAAAAGGGGGGGGGGTGAGTTTACACAGATGAACTGACATCTTCAGACAGACAGTCCTCCAGTTCTTGTGTGTGTGGTGTGATTCCTCACCAGAGCAGGGTGTGTGTTGGGGCAGGGAAGGCAGTCCTGGCACAGCCTGGGTGGTGAGGTACCACACTGCATGGAGCACATCAGTGGCGTGGATACGGTTATGGTCTGGGAATGAGAGCACACGCTGCAGTACCACCACACACCAGCTGAGAGCGCCCATGCACACGCTGCAGTACCACCACACACCAGCTGAGAGCGCCCATGCACACGCTGCAGTACCACCACACACCAGCTGAGAGCGCCCATGCACACGCTGCAGTACCACCACACACCAGCTGAGAGCGCCCATGCACAGAACAGTCAGGTGGGAGAGGAGGGAGGATGCTGCTGTGCTGTACAGACCCCTGGTGGATGGATAAGGAATTCTATACATTTAGTGTGTATCCCTCTGCGTGTGTCTATGTGGAGGCTTGGAGGTGTGCGTGTGCGTGTGTGTGTGTGACTCACAGGGAATGTCTCTGTATCCGTTCTCCAGTGCGGTGAAGTAGTTCATGAACTCTCTCACAGGGATCTGAAATATCTCAAACAAACCTGTGTCCTCAAACAGCCTGTATGAAACCTGCAAGACACACACACACGCACACACATCTGTCAAAACAAGAATTGTTCTCATTGGATTCATTGCTACTTAGCTGACATGAAAAAAAATCACCTGTAAAGTAAAAACAAAAACAAAAAGGGCTATCCTAGCTAATGCTATCATTGCTAATGCTGAGTGGCAAAAATGTTCCTTGCTAACTGGCTAATGCTAACCTGAGAGAGGATGTGTCCAGTCCTGCCGTGAGTCTTCTCCGCCAGGGTGAAGATGGGGAAGTTCCAGCGGGTCAGCTGGCTCATCAGGGGCTCCAGCTCTGACATCACCAGGAGCTCCGGGGCCAAGAGGGGAGGGTCCTGGGGGGTGAGGAGGAGGGAGGTGTAGGAGTGAGGGGAAATGTGGTTCCCTATCTACAATTAACAACACAGCCCCAGTACACCTACCTCTTGGGAGGGCAGCGGGGGGCCCAGCAGGGCCTCGGGTTGGAACTCCCTGCCCCCCTCGGGGTCCCTGGGGGCCTCCCTGCCCCCCTCGGGGTCCCTGGGGGCCTGCCTGCCCCCCTCCTCCTCGGTCAGTGCAAAGTCGCTGCTGTCGCTGTGGTTGGTCTCGTAGGTGCTGTCGTAGTCCGAGGAGGCCAGGACAGGGTCGTCTGGATGGGGGGAGGGGAGGCAGATTATCACTGATTGCACATCTTATTGCAAGATTCCAAAATCCTACGGATCCTTTTAGTTGAGGGACCCAGGGTGATGTGGGGTGTGTGGGGTGATGTGGGGTGTGTGGGGTATGTGGGGTGATGTGGGGGGATGTGGGGGTGTGTGGGGTGTGTGAGGTGATGTGGGGGGATGTGGGGTGTGTGGGGTGTGTGGGGGGATGTGGGGTGTGTGGGGGGATGTGGGGTGTGTGAGGTGATGTGGGGGGATGTGGGGTGTGTGGGGGGATGTGGGGTGTGTGGGGTGTGTGGGGGGATGTGGGGGGATGTAGGGTGTGTGGGGGGTTGTCGGGTGTGTGGGGTGTGTGGGGGGGTTGTGGGGTGTGTGGGGTGTGTGGGGGGTTGTGGGGTGTGTGGGGGGATGTGGGGTGTGTGGCGTGTGTGGGGGGGGTGTGGGGTGTGTGGGGGGTTGTGGGGTGTGTGGGGTGTTGTGGGGTGTGTGGGGTGTGTGGGGTGAGGTTGGGGGATGTGGGGTGTGTGTGGGTTGTGTGGGGGGATGTGGGGTGTGTGTGGGGTGAGGTGGGGGGATGTGGGGGGGTGTGGGGGGATGTGGGGGGATGTGGGGTGTGTGGGGTGAGGTGGGGGGATGTGGGGTGTGTGGGGTGAGGTGGGGGGATGTGGGGTGTGTGGGGGGATGTGGGGGGATGTGGGGTGTGTGGGGGGATGTGGGGTGTGTGGGGTGAGGTGGGGGGATGTGGGGTGTGTGGGGGGATGTGGGGTGTGTGGGGGGATGTGGGGGGATGTGGGGTGAGGTGGGGGGATGTGGGGTGTGTGGGGTGTGTGGGGTGATGTGGGGTGTGTGGGGTGAGGTGGGGGGATGTGGGGTGTGTGGGGGGATGTGGGGGGATGTACTCCCCACCTTTGAGTGGAGTCTCCTCATGCCCTTCTCCCTGCTGGATGAAGGGACGACCACAGCTGCAACACACACGCACACGCACACCAGTCAGGACATCTCATCTGTACTCCAAACACAGAGTGTGTGTAGGTGTGTCTCTGTGTGTGTGTGTGTGTGTACCTGCTACAGAGAGGTGGGGGGCTCCAGGGAGGTGTGGTGGAGCTGGGGGCGCTCAGGCTGTGCGTGAGGGGCCTGCGGGGGGGCCTGGGGGCCCGAGCAGGGGGGCCAGGGAGCTCCACAGAGCTCCTGGCTGTGGGGCTGGACACTGGGGTCCCCTGTAGGGGGCGGGCGGAGCAGGGGGAGGCCAGGGGGGAGAACAGGCAGGGAGGGTGACCTGGAGAGAGAAAATGTGTTCATGGGATACACATGTGCTTTCAAACTGTGCACATGTGCTTTCAAACTGTGCACATGTGCTTTCAAACTGTGCACATGTGCTTTCAAACTGTGCACATGTGCTTTCAAACTGTGCACATGTGCTTTCAAACTGTGAATTGATCTTAAAGCCGTAACACACACAAACACACACACAAACAAACACACACACACTAACACCCACACACCTGCTCTTGCGTGCCGTCTGTTGTAGATGTGTTTGGAGGCGGAGCCAGAGTAGGAGGAAGACAGGGGGCGTGTCTTCCCTGAAGCCAGGGGGCGTGTCTTCCCTGAGCTGCTCCACAGATCACTGTTAGTACTGGCACAAGCACAAGCACACATACATATACACACACATACACACAGTAGTTTGGGTCTGGTTAAAGATGTGTGTGTGAGGGTGTGTGAGTGTGTTACCTGCAGGAAGGGATGTCTTTGGGGCTGCAGTGGTCTCGTCTGATTGTACCAGGCTCCAGAGTGGGCAGGCCTGTTGCTGAGGTGGTGGTTGTCCACGACGATGAGATTCTCCTTAGCAACCCTGGAGGCAAGCTCCGCCTCAGTCGCTGCAACACACACACACAGAGACACACACGTGCACGCACACACATGCACACACATGTGCACACACAGACATGCACACACACACACGTGCACATGCACACATACACACGCCAACATCAATATTTCAGACTGATATTGTTTATGATTGTGTGTGTGTTTGAGAGAAAGAGAAGGCGTGAGTGTTGGTTAGAGAGACAGAGAGAGTATGCGTGTGTGTTAGAGAGACAGAGAGAGTGTGCGTGTATGTTAGAGAGACAGAGAGAGTGTGCGTGTGTGTTAGAGAGACAGAGAGAGTGTGCGCGTGTGAGATAGAGAGACAGTGAGAGCGTGCGTGTGTTAGAGAGACAGAGAGAGTGTGCGCGTGTGTTAGAGAGACAGAGAGAGTGTGCGTGTGTGCCATGTGTGTGTGCGTGCATTGCTGCTGTACCTTCGGCAGGGCCAACTTCTCCGCCCTGTCTCCCCCCTCCACCTCCTCAGAGGCAGGAGCGCATGTCGCAGCCAAGGACCGGGGGGGCAGGGGGCCCAGGGGGCCGGCAGGGGGCTGGAGGACCTGGGTGCTCAGCAGGGTGCTCACAACCCTCAGGGAGCCCCAGGCCCTGGGGGGGGAGCGAGGGATCAGCCAGCAGATCTGAGACCAGACCATGGGCCTCCCCCATCACAGAGATATCCACCATCACACTGGTGCCTGGAGACTGGGGAGAGAGAGAGGGAGGGAGGGGGGGGAGAGGGAGAGGGAGGGAGGGAGGGGGGGAGAGGGAGAGGGAGGGAGGGGGGAGAGAGAGAGGGAGGGAGGGGAGAGGAGGGGGGGAGAGGGAGGGAGGGGGGGAGGGGGGGGAGAGGAGGAAGGGGGGGAGAGGGAGAGGGAGGGAGGGAGGGAGGAAGGGGGGAGAGGGAGAGGGAGGGGGGGAGGGAGGGAGGGGGGGAGAGGAGAGGGAGGAGGGAGGAGGGGGGGAGGGAGGGAGGGGGGGAGAGGAGAGGGAGGGAGGGGGGAGAGGGAGAGGGAGGAGGGGGGGAGGAGGGGAGAGGGAGAGGGAGGAGGGGGGGAGAGGGAGAGGGAGGGAGGGAGGGAGGGAGGGGGGGAGAGGGAGGGAGGGGGGGGAGAGAGGGAGGGGGGGGAGAGGGAGAGGGAGGGAGGGGAGGGGGGGAGAGGGAGGGAGGGGGGGGAGAGGGAGGGAGGGGGGGGGAGAGGGTTAAACAGAGTCAAGTTGGCATGAAGCGAGGACGGTGCAATGTTAGTTTACGTCACACTGCTCTGAACCACACACTACTTCTGTGTGTTTGTGTGTGTGTGTGTGTGTTTGTGTGTGCATGTTGACTGTATGTGTGCAGCATAGAAGTATGATGTCATTGATGTCAGTAAACAGACCCTCTATAGCTCTCAGATATCCAGACTGATAAAATTAACCAAGCAGGCAGACCATCCCTCTACACATCAACACACACACACGTACATGCATACTCACACACACACGTACAAGCACTCACACACACACACACATACACGTACATGCATACTCACACACACTCCCTGCTGTGCTTACTCAGTGTGCTAATGAGATCACGTGATCACTCTCAACCGAACTCTGTCCCATCTGCACACACCCTCCAGCTGCTCTCCCCTCCTCTCCCCTGCTCTCCCCCCCTCTCCCCTGCCCTCCCCTCCTCTCCTCTCCCCTCCCCTCCCCTCCCATGCCCTCCTCTCCCATGCCCTCCTCTCCCCTGCCCTCCCCTCCTCTCCCCTCCCCTCCTCTCCTCTCCCCTCCCCTCCCCTCCCCTCCCCTGCCCTCCTCTCCTCTCCTCTCCTCTCCCCTCCCCTCCCCTCCCCTCCCCTCCCCTCCCCTCCTCTCCCCTGCCCTCCCCTCCTCTCCCCTCCCCTCCCCTCCCCTCCCCTCCCCTGCCCTCCTCTCCCCTCCCCTCCTCTCCCCTCCCCTCCCCTCCCCTCCCCTCCCCTCCCCTGCCCTCCTCTCCCCTGCCCTCCCCTCCCCTCCCCTGCCCTCCTCTCCCCTCCCCTGCCCTCCTCTCCTCTCCCCTCCCCTCCTCTCCCATGCCCCCCCTGCCCTGCTCACCATCATCATCACCACCATCATCATCACCATCATCTTTATCATCGCCACCATAACCACCATCTCCCAGTGATGTTGTGAGTGTGGCAGGTTAGGGGTGAAAGCTTTCCTGACAACAGAAGCATCTTAATGCAGAGCCTCTTCACAGCCAGAACACCATAACCTCATCGCCCTTCATACCTCCTTCACTACAGACACGCTCATCCCTCTCTTTCTCTCTCTCCCTCTGTCTCACTGTTCCTCTCTATATCAAATCAAATAAAATAAAAATATATTTGTATAGCCCTTTTTACAAGCAATGTCACAGAGGTCTTTACATACACCCATAGAACTAGCCCTCAACCAACCTAAACCCTCAAGGAAGACAAGGAAAAACTCACTAGAGAAGAAAAATTTAAGAAACCTTGGGAAGAGCAATTCAGTGAGGGGCCCCCTCCTCCAGAGATGGTTGGTGAAAGAGAGGTGCAGAACACAGGCTTAACATAGTCATACATTTAAATTTAGTCATTTTAGCAGACGCTCTTATCCAGAGCGACTTACAGTAAGTACAGGGACATTCTCCCCGAGGCAAGTAGGGTGAAGTGCCTTGCCCAAGGACACAACGTCATTTTTCACAGCCGGGAATCGAACTGGCAACCTTCTGATTAATAGCCCATTTCCCTAACCGCTCAGCCATCTGATCATACAGTCTCACGGTTCCTCCCTCTCCCTGTCTCTTTGTTCCTCTCTCGCTCTTTCTTCTCTCTGTTTCTGTAGATAGGGTTAAGGTTAGGGTTATAGTTCTATTGTTCTACAGAGAAAAAGATAGACGAAGGAGGTTAAATATCTATCTACAGTATTTCTAACCTTGGGAATGTTCCTCACCTGATCTCATCCCTACATCATCCATCCCTCCATCATCCATCCCTCCATCCCTCCATCATCCATCCCTCCATCATCCATCCCTCCATCATCCATCCCTACATCATCCATCCCTCCATCATCCATCCCTACATCATCCATCCCTCCATCATCCATCCCTACATCATCCATCCCTCCATCATCCATCCCTCCATCATCTAGACACATTTGTTCAACCTCCCCCCAAACACGATCGATGGGTTTCAACCTCATTTGAACCACAATAAAAGAACATATACACACACATAGAAAACACACCACACACACACACAGCCAGGCTGCGAGGACCCTACCTGGTTGGAACTGTTTCTCTGAAGTGTCATGATGCTCCTGGTCTCTCCTCCTCTCTCTGACTCTCTGTCTCTCCTCCTCCACTCTGTCTCTCCTCCTCTCTCTGACTCTCTGTCTCTCCTCCTCCACTCTGTCTCTCCTCCTCTCTCTGACTCTCTGTCTCTCCTCCTCCACTCTGTCTCTCCTCCTCTCTCCATCTCTGTCTCTCCTCCACCTCTCCTCGCCCCTGTCTTCTCCTCTCTTCCTGCCCTGCTACCCAGGCAGCCTCAGCCAATCCCCTGCCTCGATGCTGCCAGGTGTTGTAGAGGAGGGCAGGACAGGAAGTGTTGATATTGAACATAGTTTGTTTCTAGGATACGCTCGGTCAAAGAGCAAAGGCCGTCTGGCACAATAAACACATTGTTGGTTTGGGTTGAAGTGGGCACAGCTGTATGGTGTTCTTCATTCTCCCCTGCAGAGGCAGGTTCTACAGGTTCTAGAAGTTCTGCATGTTCTACAGGTTCTGGAGTTTTGCAGATTCAAGAAGTTCTGGAAGTTTTGTGGCCTGGTGGTCAGAACCACAGAAGAAGAACACCCATACAACCATTCTATTAGTTTGTCCCAATAATACTAGTAGTGTGGTAGTATGTGTCCCATACTGTCTCCTCACTACCTCCTCACCCCTCCTCCTGCCCACAACCTCCCTGCCCAGACCAGACTACCACAGCCTGCCTGCCCAGACCAGACCACCACAACCTCCCTGCCCAGACCAGACCACCACAGCCTGCCTGCCCAGACCAGACCACCACAGCCTGCCTGCCCAGACCACCACAACCTCCCTGCCAAGACCACCACAACCTCCCTGCCCAGACCAGACTACCACAGCCTCCCTGCCCAGACCAGACCACCACAACCTCCCTGCCCAGACCAGACTACCACAGCCTGCCTGCCCAGACCAGACCACCACAGCCTGCCTGCCCAGACCAGACCACCACAACCTCCCTGCCCAGACCAGACTACCACAGCCTGCCTGCCCAGACCAGACCACCACAGCCTGCCTGCCCAGACCAGACCACCACAACCTCCCTGCCCAGACCAGACTACCACAGCCTGCCTGCCCAGACCAGACCACCACAGCCTGCCTGCCTGCCCAGACCAGACCACCACAGCCTCCCTGCCCAGACCAGAGCACCACAGCTCTGTCTGGCAAAACTCTCCTCCTCTAATTTCCTTTCTATACTCCTCACTACTTCTTCTGCTCTCATCTCATCTGTCCAGGAGTCCCTCCCAGACTACAAATACACAACCACACCCACACAATCACTACCCAGGGGGAGTTACTGGGAAGATACCATCTTTTATTCATCCATGTGCATCAGACCAGTCACACTCTTCATCCATCTCTCCACCTTCTCTTTCTGAACGGGAGGGTTCAGAAAGAGAAGGGAGTGCGCATGTGTGGTGCGTGAGCATGAGACAGTGATAGGTGTGTGTGGGGTGTGTGTGTGCAGGGGGGGGGTGAAAGAGTGATAGACATGTGTGTGACGTCCATCCAAGTTTCCATGATTCAGAGAGAGGTCAGGGGTTAGAACACAGCGCCGATCAGCTGGGTCAGGTGACTTGGTCTAAACACTAGGAGAGAGGATGCTGGAGTGTATTTCACCATGAAAGAGATTGCTCACCCCCCCACACCCTCCCTCCTGCTCCCTCCCTCCCCCCTCCCTCTCTATCTCTCCTCCTCCTCCTCCCCTCTCTCTCGTGCTCTCTCTCCAGGCTAGGTGAGGACACGATGGTTGGGAACATGATGACAGCGAAAGTAGGGTACATTATGTACAGTATTTCTACAGTATTTGTTTCTCTCTTGGAAGTCGCTTTGGATAAAAGCGTCTGCTAAATGCATAAATGTAAATGTAATGTCATAGTGACCACTGGGACAGTAGGATGAGTCATACACACACACACCATCATTAATGCTAACTAGTCCCAGTATAGAGTACATGTGTGTGTGTGTGTGTCTGTGTGAGTGTGTGAAGTGTGTATTTCTGGGTCTACAAGTGTGGTGGATGACAGACCGACAGACCGACAGGCAGACAGGCAGACAGGCAGGCAGGCAGGCAGGCAGGCAGACAGGCATCCCAGCTAGAGCTGATTCATCATGACCCATCATGACATTCAGAGATGTGTGTTTCTTTCCCCTCTCCTCCTCCTCTCTTCCTCCTCCTCCTCTCTTCCTCCTCCTCTCTTCCTCTTCTTCCTCCTCCTCCTCTCTTCCTCCTCCTCCTCCTCTCCTCCTCTCTTCCTCCTCCTCCTCCTCTCTTCCTCCTCCTCCTCCTCCTCCTCCTCCTCCTCCTCTCTTCCTCCTCCTCCTCCTCCTCCTCCTCCTCTCTTCCTCCTCCTCCTCCTCATATCTTCCTCCTCCTCTCTTCCTCTTCCTCCTCCTCCTCCTCCTCCTCATCTCTTCCTCCTCCTCCTCCTCCTCTCTTCCTCCTCCTCCTCCTCTCTTCCTCTTCCTCCTCCTCTCTTCCTCTTCCTCCTCCTCCTCTCTTCCTCCTCCTCCTCTTCCTCCTCATATCTTCCTCCTCCTCTCTTCCTCCTCCTCTCTTCCTCTTCCTCCTCCTCCTCCTCCTCCTCCTCATCTCTTCCTCCTCCTCCTCCTCCTCTCTTCCTCCTCCTCCTCCTCTCTTCCTCTTCCTCCTCCTCCTCCTCTCTTCCTCCTCCTCCTCCTCTCCTCCTGTTCCTCCAACCATTCGGGTGGTTGTATGCATGTGTGCCTCAAAGCACAAATGCATGTCATGCATGCTTACACACAGTACACACACATTCACACTACACATACACAGCTCATTTGATAAGTGAAGTGCTTTTCCGTGATAATGGCAGGCCCGTCTTAAGTTTCTGCCCCCCCCCCCCCCCCGACACACACACACACACACACTGTTGTGTGGCTCTTTACCCCCATTACTGCCATAAACCATCACATCACGTCATCTTCCTAACACTGCCTGTTAGTCGTACACACACACAAACACACACACAAACACACACGGATGACTGACGTTGTATTGATGTTAGCGTTAACTCGTTGAGTGTTTAGTGAAATGAGAACATTAAGAAAATGGAAACTAGTTCTCTTTGAGAAGCTTCTATGGTGGCTCCATACCTATCCATGTCTCCTCCTGTCTCCTCTTACCTCCTCCTACCTCCTCCTGTCTCCTCCTACCTCCTCCTGTCTCCTCCTACCTCATGTCTCCTCCTGTCTCCTCCTGTCTCCTCCTACCTCCTCCTACCTCCTCCTGTCTCCTCCTACCTCATGTCTCCTCCTACCTCATGTCTCCTCCTGTCTCGTCCTACCTCCTCCTGTCTCCTCCTACCTCCTCATGTCTCCTCCTACCTCCTCCTGTCTCCTCCTACCTCCTCCTGTCTCCTCCTGTCTCCTCCTACCTCCTGTCTCCTCCTCCTGTCTCCTCCTACCTCATGTCTCCTCCTGTCTCCTCCTACCTCCTCCTGTCTCCTCCTACCTCCTCATGTCTCCTCCTGTCTCTTCCTACCTCCTCCCGTCTCCTCCTACCTCATGTCTCCTCCTACCTCCTCCTGTCTCCTCCTGTCTCCTCCTACCTCATGTCTCCTCCTCCTGTCTCCTCCTGTCTCCTCCTACCTCCTCCTACCTCCTCCTATCTCCTCCTGTCTCCTCCTACCTCATGTCTCCTCCTCCTGTCTCCTCCTACCTCCTCCTACCTCCTCGTCTCCTCCTGTTTCCTCCTGTCTCCTACCTCCTCCTACCTCCTCCTACCTCCTCCTACCTCCTCCTGTCTCCTCCTACCTCCTCATGTCTCCTCCTACCTCCTCATGTCTCCTCCTACCTCCTCCTGTCTCCTCCTACCTCCTGTCTCCTCCTACCTCATGTCTCCTCCTGTCTCCTCCTACCTCCTCCTGTCTCCTCCTACCTCCTCATGTCTCCTCCTGTCTCCTCCTACCTCCTCCCGTCTCCTCCTACCTCATGTCTCCTACCTCATGTCTCCTACCTCATGTCTCCTCCTACCTCCTCCTGTCTCCTCCTACCTCATGTCTCCTCCTCCTGTCTCCTCCTGTCTCCTCCTACCTCCTCCTATCTCCTCCTGTCTCCTCCTGTCTCCTCCTACCTCATGTCTCCTCCTCCTGTCTCCTCCTGTCTCCTCCTACCTCCTCCTACCTCCTCCTACCTCCTCCTGTCTCCTCCTGTCTCCTCTTACCTCCTCCTGTTTCCTCCTGTCTCCTACCTCCTCCTACCTCCTCCTGTCTCCTACCTCCTCCTGTCTCCTCCTACCTCCTCCTGTCTCCTCCTGTCTCCTACCTCCTCCTGTCTCCTCCTACCTCCTCCTACCTCCTCCTGTCTCCTCCTGTCTCCTCCTATTCATCGTGGCCACTACAGGGTAGGGTAGGCAGGCCAACAGGACTCATTGGGTCCCAGACTGGATTGGGCAATTCATCCCACACACACACCACAGGCTTCTTACAGATTACACTGGCATCTGGTGTATGAAAGATAGATTAAAATAGATGGAGAGAGAGACAGAGAAAGAGAGTGAGAGAGAGAGCCAAACAGCTAAAAGAAAGATGTATCATCCACTGGAAAGAAATGACACAAACCCAAAACAAATTACAATTCATGCCATTTCGTTTGGCAAATGGCAAATGACCGTACCACCATATCGGAGAAAAAGCTACAAAAAAGTACAGACTCCGAACCTGGGGCGTCCGGCAAACCTGGCGCCCCGGAGAAGAAAGGTTGAGCTCATCTCTCTCACACTCACTCTCACACACACACACACTGCTCACACACACACACACCCTGCTAACACCAGGCAGTCAGGTGGCTGAGCGGTGAGGGAGTCAGGCTAGTAATCTGAAGGTTGCCAGTTCGATTCCCAGCCGTGCCAAATGACGTTGTGTCCTTGGGCAAGGCACTTCACCCTACTTGCCTCGGGGGGAATGTCCCTGTACTTACTGTAAGTCGCTCTGGATAAGAGCGTCTGCTAAATGACTAAATGTAAAATGTAAATGCTAACACACAGTGAGTGTGACAGGTCAATCCTGTACAGTATTAGTGAACACAGGCTAACCCTAACCCTAACCCTGTACAGTATTAGTGAACACAGGCTAACCCTAACCCTAACCCTGTACAGTATTAGTGAACACAGGCTAACCCTAACCCTGTACAGTATTAGTGAACACAGGCTAACCCTAACCCTAACCCTGTACAGTATTAGTGAACACAGGCTAACCCTAACCCTAACCCTAACCCTAACCCTCTCTGCCTCACCAGCCAGGAGGGAGAGCATCTGTTTCTCTCAGGGAAACATGCGTCAATCAGAGAATAGAGGCTTTGCTCAAATAGCTTTCTCCTTCACAACTTAAAGATGCTGTAAAGCAAATTCCATGATTTGCTTCTCAGTACATTATATACGTGAGTTCCTGAAAGCATGTGCAAATGAAAATTGCACTGAAATGTGGAGTTAGACTGTTGAACAGTTTCTCTCCCATTTTTAGCTCAGGTTTTGTATAGGCGGGGCAAAAACCCAACCGATCTACGTCACAGCAACCTATCTACGTCAGATCACAGACGGTTGCATTCTGTTACTCAGCTGGTACGATGCAAAGACAAAGTAATTAACACATAAAACACTCAGAGACTGCAGGTAGGTCTGTTCTGATATCTGATTTAGCTAGCGTTGCTGTTGTTGCTAAATTCAATACATTTGAGGGGGCGGAGCTTCAGCTCCTTCAGGTGACACGCCCACCCAGTCTCAAGCAGAGAAGACTGCTGATTTTCTCATGATTTCAAAGCCTAATTTAAAATACTTGTCTGTTTGTTTTTCATTCGAATTTGGATGGGTAGTTAACAACACATTCTTCTGTGGTGTGATGAACTTAAAACTCATTTTCAATTCAACTTTACAGCATCTTTAACCTCTTCCTCTCGTTCTCCCTCTTTTTCTCTCTCTCTTACTCTCTCTTTCCCTGTGACACAGGTCGATAATAGACAGTTACACAATGGAGGAACAATGATAAAATCGCCCTCCCTTCAGCAGCTGTGTAGTGGAATATATTGACCCATGTATCAGGTTGAGTGTGTATGTGTGTGTGTGTGTGTGTTAGGGTTAGGGGAGGAGACAGTATGTGTGTGTGGTTTGTGCACTGTCTGTCACCTAAACCGTGACCTGGTTAAAGATCAATAAGGAATCTGACGTCCTTCTGGGTTTGGTTGGAACCTGACCCTAAAACACAAAATCGATCTGTCGGTCTGTCTGTTGGTCTGTCTGTCTGTCGGTCTGTCTGTTGGTCTGTCTGTCTGTCGTCTGTCGGTCTGTCTCCATCTGTCGTTCCAAAGTTCCTCTCTAGCTCAGCAGGGATAGCTCAGCAGATGCTACATCAGTCCTGACCTGTGTTCTCCAGACTTCCTAACACCTCCTCTCCCTGCTGAGCTGGTCGTCCTCTCGTGGACGAGACCATGGCTGGGAACATGCCTTCACTAGTCTGACACACATGCAACATGCCTTCACTAGTCTGACACACATACAACATGCCTTCACTAGTCTGACACACATGCAACATGCCTTCACTAGTCTGACACACATGCTACATGCCTTCACTAGTCTGACACACATGCAACATGCCTTCACTAGTCTGACACACATGCAACATGCCTTCACTAGTCTGACACACATGCTACATGCCTTCACTAGTCTGACACACATGCAACATGCCTTCACTAGTCTGACACACATGCAACATGCCTTCACTAGTCTGACACACATGCTACATGCCTTCACTAGTCTGACACACATGCAACATGCCTTCACTAGTCTGACACACATGCAACATGCCTTCACTAGTCTGACACACATGCTACATGCCTTCACTAGTCTGACACACATGCTACATGCCTTCACTAGTCTGACACACATGCTACATGCCTTCACTAGTCTGACACACATGCTACATGCCTTCACTAGTCTGACACACATGCTACATGCCTTCACTAACCTGACACACATGCAACATGCCTTCACTAATCTGACACACATGCTACATGCCTTCACTAACCTGACACACATGCTACAGCACTTCCTGCATGCCCACCAGTACTTCCTGTCGAGTATTTACTAGTATTATTTTACAGATATCTACACTGCTGTGAGTCTGAGATTACTCTGCATACTAGACCGTACCGCAACATCTTCCAACACTACTTCATAGTAGACTGCATCACTGGGAAGAACACAATCAGCACAGGCAGACTAACTATGTTTCTGTAGATAGAGGTGGAGATAGATATGCAGTGTGGCTAGTGTGAGAACATGTTTGATGGTTCATGCAGATAAATAAAGGCTATGTGTGTGTCCCTTGTGGGCATCCACCCTAGACCCCAGCTTGAGATGTCCCTGCAGACCTGGTCCAGCTAGAGATGTCCCTGCAGACCTGGTCCAGCTAGAGATGTCCCTGCAGACCTGGTCCAGGAGGAGCTGTACACACTCAACACAGCCTAGTGGACCAGCACTCACTCACTCACACACACACACACAGTCACAAACACTCGCAGGCACATGCAGTCACACACACGCAAACCAAGCACACAAACGCTCGCGCACATGCTTGCACACACATACAGTCATCGGAACAGTCATTTATTTCCTCCGCTTCACTACTCAGAGGACTACTGTACAGCGCGTGCACATTTAATCTGCGGTCCAGAAACACTGTGTAAACAGAAGCAGAAAGACAACCGTTCGCGAGGGGATAACCGAGTTTGAGTCGGTGCAGCCCGGCACGAGCACGGTGCGCGTGTCTCAGGTGAGTTCGTAGACTACCTGAAGGATGGGGTCATTTCTCACGCGTGTACACCGGTGTTCCACACACCGCCCCGGGGCCGGTTCCCGCTGCCTCATTTCTCTTCCGCATCGAACAGTCTAGCGTGTCCTCTGATTGGCTGAGCTTAGGAGGTCTACATTTGCTTATCAAAAACACGAGCACGCGAATGCACAGTGACCTATTTCACCGTTAACAACGGCGGAGAACAAACACGAACAACGGCCCGGTTTGGAATGTCGTGGTTGTCTTTGTGATGCGTTGAGAAATAGTCCTCACAATAAAAGATGCACTATATATAGATGGCCAGGCTACCTAGGCTCCACTGTACAAATTGAATATCTAAACGCAAATTCATTCATATTAGGAATTATTTAATTGTTTAAAAAACATTAATAGTCAGCCTAACTATTCATTTAACGCGTGTCCCAATAGTGTTCGTTTTCTGGTGCGTAGTAAATGTGTCCCTTCTTTGCCAATGATTACCCACCTAAAAACATATCCCGGATAAAGCACACACGAGAAGCGCTTTACCGGACTGTTAACGGACATCCTACCTGATCCTTGGCGATGCATGGTAGCGAGCTGCTGCGCTGAGACTTGCTGCTGAGACTCTGGGCCATGTCCGAGGACACCTCCGAGACCGACCTCCGCCTCCTGCACACGGGGATATCCTCCTCCTTCGCCCCCGCTACGGACTTGCAGCACCCCGTCCCGTACCGCCTGGACACCGGCAGAAGCCGGTCAGCATACCTCGCTAGCAAAAACCCCTGGACCCCCACCGAGTAGGCCAGGAACGGTCTCCAGTCGGTCCGAACTTCCCTCAGAGATACGAGAGAGACGGTCCTGATGATGCTGATGAAGATGATGATGGAGACTCCGCGCCCGAGCCTGAGGACCAAGAATCGCCCCGGTAAGGCAGGCGAGGACTACCACCGTGGCGGTGAACGACAGCAGCTGCTCGTCTGCGCCGTGCAGAAGAGGCTGTGCAGCGGCTTTGGCCAAGTGACAGCTCGCCTGAGCAGCAAGGCGCTCCGGAGCAGCACCCCGCCGAGGAGGAGGAACAGCCCGGCCCAGGAGAAGGCACATATGAGAGTAACAACTGAAGAGAGCGCGCACCAGGCTGTCAACAACACATCCAAACCGCGGATTGCCGCCAAATGAAGAAGAGAGTCGAACTCGCTGCTCGAGCTTCCGCCCCGCTCCGCATACCAGTCAACCAATCTGACAAGCAGCGCGAGGATAACCGACAGAGACCCCACGAGCACCGCGGAAAATACTCCGTGGGAACTCCAGATCTCCCCGAGTCGAATCCAGTGGGGAGTGTGGTGGGGGTGTGAAGGGGGGATGGGGGTGTGAAGGGGGGATGGGGGTGGTGGGGGTGTGAAGGGGGGATGGTGGGGGTGTGAAGGGGGGATGGGGGTGTGAAGGGGGGGTGGGGGGGTGAAGGGGGGATGGGGGTGTGAAGGGGGGATGGGGGTGTGAAGGGGGGATGGGGGTGGTGGGGGTGTGAAGGGGGGATGGGGGTGGTGGGGGTGTGAAGGGGGGATGGGGGTGTGAAGGGGGGGTGGGGGTGTGAAGGGGGGGTGGGGGTGGTGGGGGTGTGAAGGGGGGATGGGGGTGTGAAGGGGGGGTGGGGGTGGTGGGGGTGTGAAGGGGGGATGGGGATGGTGGGGGTGTGAAGGGGGGATGGGGGTGTGAAGGGGGGATGGGGGTGTGAAGGGGGTGTGAAGGGGGGATGGGGGTGTGAAGGGGGGGTGGGGGTGTGAAGGGGGGATGGGGGTGGTGGGGGTGTGAAGGGGGGATGGGGGTGGTGGGGGTGTGAAGGGGGGATGGGGGTGGTGGGGGTGTGAAGGGGGGATGGGGGGGGTGGGGGTGTGAAGGGGGTATGGGGGTGGTGGGGGTGTGAAGGGGGGATGGGGGTGTGAAGGGGGGATGGGGGTGTGAAGGGGGTGTGAGGGGGGGGTGGGGGTGTGAAGGGGGGATGGGGGTGGTGGGGGTGTGAAGGGGGGATGGGGGGGATGGGGGTGTGAAGGGGGGATGGGGGTGGTGGGGGTGTGAAGGGGGGATGGGGGTGTGAAGGGGGGATGGGGGGGATGGGGGTGTGAAGGGGGGATGGGGGTGGTGGGGGTGTGAAGGGGGGATGGGGGGGATGGGGGTGTGAAGGGGGGATGGGGGTGGTGGGGGTGTGAAGGGGGGATGGGGGGGATGGGGGTGTGAAGGGGGGATGGGGGTGGTGGGGGTGTGAAGGGGGGATGGGGGTGTGAAGGGGGGATGGGGGTGTGTCTGTTCTGACTACTGGAACATCAACAGACATAAATCTGATCCTGGAAGAGGAAAAGGAGTAATGATGTGTCCTCTCTGCCATAGGGTTAGAGAGGAACTAGAATCATAATAGGCCTACTAACAAAACCAATAGGGTTCCTGCTACCAGAGGAATCAAAAAAAAAAATTGGGTTGAAATTAACCATGTCCAAATTTCAGCATCATAAAAAAATAAAATAAATAACTTTAATTATAAAAAATTATCCACTATGGAGATTATGATTAAACATCTTCAAGGCAGGGTTTGAGATCCCTGCCCAGCCCAGTCTACTGTAGGGGAGGGGGATTAGATCCCTGACCAGCCCAGTCTACTGTAGGGGAGGGGGATTAGATCCCTGACCAGCCCAGTCTACTGTAGGGGAGGGGGGATTAGATCCCTGACCAGCCCAGTCTACTGTAGGGGAGGGGGGATTAGAGTTAACCCTAACACACTCCCTCCCAAATAAAATGAGAGAGAGAAAAGCGGAGAGAGAGAAAGGGGTGATGGGTGGAGAGAGAAGAAAGAGAAAAGGAAAGAGCATATTTAACAGAAGTGCTGGTTTAGACCTGTGAAGACTCAGTATTGTGTCTGAGACTGTGGAGGTTTGGACCTGTGAAGACTCAGTATTGTGTCTAACCCTGGAGCTCTTCAGGGTGTTCTGCCTGCTGAAGCATGGCTGATTATTCACTCTGATCTGTCCCTGCCAAACACACTGGACAACACCACCTGACCCTCCTTATACCCATGCATCAGGGATCTACAGCAGTGTGTGTTTGTGTGTGTATGTGTGCATATCTCTCTGACATTTAGCTGTTTCTGTGTTGGCTGTTTAAGCTGACATGAACTCAAATCAGCCAGGGATGGATTTTTAAATAATAATACAGGACAAGACCTTAAATCCCCTAGGATATTTTGCAGAATAGCAAAGAGGTCAGGAAGGCATTAAGGTTGTTGTGTCGAAGCTTTTTGTTCCTGCAGGGGGGAATGTAAATACCACTTCAGAATGTTGAGGATCAATAGAACATGGACATGGTTATCATCATGACAACACCCCCCCACCCCCCACAACAAGCCGCTCCCCCCTCTCATCCAGCAGCATTATGCTGAGAGGGTCACAACACTTCATCACCTGTGGTCATTAAGCTGTAAACTCTTCACACCACATACAGGTAGACACAAATATACACACACCAAGCCCAGCCCAACCTAGGAGAGGAGAGATGATGAGCTTGTGTCTGGGCTTGTTGGAGGCAGTCTGGCCAGGCGGAAACCCCAGATCTGTGGATCATCGGGTGCTCTGCAGCATTATCATGGACGACAGGGGAGACAGGGGAGGAGAGGGGAGACAGTGGAGGAGAGGGGAGACAGTGGAGGGGAGACAGTGGAGGAGAGGGGAGACAGTGGAGGAGAGACAGGAGGGTGGGAGGACAGGGGAGGAGAGGGGAGACAGGGGAGGAGAGGGGAGACAGGGGAGGACAGGGGGAGACAGGGGAGGAGAGGGGAGACAGGGGAGGAGAGGGGAGACAGGGGAGGAGAGGGGAGACAGGGGAGGAGAGGGGAGACAGGGGAGGACAGGGGGAGCCAGGGAAGACATGCAGCAAACGCCCAGGCCAGATTCAAACCCTGTCCCCTGCAGTAAGGCTTCAGCACCTGAGACAGACACAACCACCATTATCTTCATCTTGTTTTCTGTTTTATTAAAAAGTCAAGTTAATGTTAATAAACCGGCACACACACACACACACACACACCACACACACACACACACACAGCTCTGCAGTACAGTCCATCTTCTGTTACAACATGCTGGTCTAGAACACACACTCAGCTCTGGGACCCTTATTACTGACACTTCCTGCACACACACATAAAGACACGAAGACTGGCCTTCTTCTAACCCTAACCCTTCTGCACCATCATCATCATCATCTGATGGTACACAGGCACTGTGACATTTAAAAAAAACATTCAAAAACTATAATTCTATCACAATGTACAATTGCAATCTTTTAAAACATCTATATTAAAAACACAATAGAGCAGAGAAAATACAAACGTATCTACAGTTAAATCTGCAGGTATAAAAATATATTACAAATCTTCAGAGGTATTTACAGTTTTCTCTACGTAGAGATCAGGATGCCCGTGGACAGGCTAATGACCTCTGACCCCCAGGAGAGATGTGACCCCCCCTGAGGGCATGAACCCTGAGAGGCTGGAAGGATGGAGGGGTGGAGGAAGGAGAGATGAAGGAAGGAGGGGTGGAGGAAGGAGAGATGAAGGAAGGAGGGGTGAAGGATTGCAGAAGGAAAATGTTGAGTTGCTTGACAGCTCATGTTCTCTCCTGGCAGGGCAGCAGGATGTGACACTTCTTGTCTCTAGAAGAACATCCTGTGAAGCGGAAGAGGAGGTCAGCTGGTCTCAGGTCACACACCCTCATACACACACTAACACACCCTCATACACACACCCAGTGGCTGCCTCCCAGGGTTACCTGTAGATGCTGGGGGCTAGCTGCATACCTGTAGATGCTGGGGGCTAGCTGCATACCTGTAGATGCTGTGGGCTAGCTGCATACCTGTAGATGCTGGGGGCTAGCTGCATACCTGTAGATGCTGGGGGCTAGCTGCATACCTGTAGATGCTGGGGGCTAGCTGCATACCTGTAGATGCTGGGGGCTAGCTGCATACCTGTAGATGCTGGGGGATAGCTGCATACCTGTAGATGCTGGGGGCTAGCTGCATACCTGTAGATGCTGGGGGCTAGCTGCATACCTGTAGATGCTGGGGGCTAGCTGCATACCTGTAGATGCTGGGGGCTAGCTGCATACCTGTAGATGCTGGGGGCTAGCTGCATACCTGTAGATGCTGGGGGCTAGCTGCATACCTGTAGATGCTGGGGGCTAGCTGCATACCTGATACTGTTTCTACATTTAAAATTAGGTTAAAAACGTTATTGTTTAGTCAATTCTACGACTGTTAAAGGTAAGTATGTTACTAGTTGGAGGCAACGGGGGACGGGTTGTTTCCATCCTTATTCTATAAGTATAACTTATTTTAGAGTTCTCTTCCCCTGGAACAGATTTCATGTTCCAAACGAGGGGGGCTGTCGCTGTCTTGGTGTGTGGGGTTGCATCAAATTCCCCTTTTTTGCTCTGTTAAATTGCTGCACCAGTCCACACTTGACCGGTGGGGATCTCATTCTATTATGACTGTAACTGTTAGCTGCTCCTGGCATTCTCTAATCCCTGCTCTCCTCTCTCTGTCCCCCCCCACACACATCCCTTGTGGTGTGGGGGGTTTGAGTTGTCAGCACCTGCCTGGTCGTCGGTCGGCCAACGCTGGACCTGGTTGCGATAACTTTAGATGCTGGGGGCTAGCTGCATACCTTTAGATGCTGTGGGCTAGCTGCATACCTGTAGATGCTGGGGGCTAGCTGCATACCTAAAGATGCTGGGGGCTAGCTGCATACCTGTAGATGCTGGGGGCTAGCTGCATACCTGTAGATGCTGGGGGCTAGCTGCATACCTGTAGATGCTGGGGGCTAGCTGCATACCTGTAGATGCTGGGGGCTAGCTGCATACCTGTAGATGCTGGGGGCTAGCTGCACAGCTGTGTCTGGGGGCAGCTGGGACAGGTGGACCACCTTGGTCTTCTGCTGGGGCCGCTCGCTCTCACTCACCCACACATCAGCCAGGCTGGGGGGGGGCAGGTAGACACACCATATGAGGACAAGGACATACAACTTCAACACTAAACAAGCCTGAAGAGAGGAGAGGTGGAGGAAGAGAGCTGGAGGAGAGGAGGAGAAGAGAGGGTGGAGGAGGGGAGAGGGTGGACGAGGAGGGGAGGGGAGAAGAGAGGGTGGAGGAGGAGAGGAGGGGAGAAGAGAGGGTGGAGGAGGAGAGGAGGGGAGAAAAGAGGGTGGCGGAGGAGGGGAGGGGAGAAGAGAGGGTGGAGGAGGAGAGGAGGGGAGAAGAGAGGGTGGAGGAGGAGAGGAGGGGAGAAGAGAGGGTGGAGGAGGAGGGGAGGGGAGAGGGTGGCGGAGGAGGGGAGGGGAGGGGAGAGGGTGGAGGAGGAGAGGAGGGGAGAAGAGAGGGTGGCGGAGGAGGGGAGAGGGTGGAGGAGGAGGGGAGAAGAGAGGGTGGAGGAGGAGGGGAGGGATGGAGAGGGTGGAGGAGGAGGGGAGAGGGAGGAGGAGGAGGGATGGAGAGGGTGGAGGAGGAGGGGAGAGGGAGGAGGAGGAGGGTGGAGGAGGAGAGGAGGGGAGAGGGTGGAGGAGGAGGATGATGGAGAGGGTTTCTCACATGTCCTCAGGTGTCCAGTGCAGCAGAACCTTCACCTTCCCACTGTCCTCCTTCCTCCTGGCTATCACCTGCACGGGGAGAGGGATGAGGAGAGGAGAGAGGGATGAGGAGAGAGGGGTGAGGAGAGGAGAGAGGGATGAGGAGAGGGGGATGAGGAGAGGAGAGAGGGATGAGGAGAGAAGGGTGAGGAGAGGAGAGAGGGATGAGGAGAGAGGGATGAGGAGAGGAGAGAGGGATGAGGAGAGAGGGATGAGGAGAAAGGGGTGAGTGATGAAGAGAGGGAGAAGGAGAGGAGAGAGGGAGGAGGGATGAGGAGAGGGAGGAGAGGGATGAGGAGGAGGAGAGGAGAGAGGGATGAGGGAGGAGAAGAGAGGGATGAGGGAGGAGAGAAGGATGAGGGAGGAGAGGGATGAGGGAGGAGGAGAGAAGGATGAGGGAGGAGAGAGGGATGAGAGGAGAGAGGGATGAAAGAGGAGGAGAGGAGAGAGGGATGAGGGAGGAGGAGAGAAGAGAGGGAGGAGAGAAGAGAGGGATGAGGGAGGAGAGAGGGATGAGGAGAGGAGAGAAGGATGAGGGAGGAGGAGAGGAGAGAAGGATGAGGGAGGAGAGGAGAGAGGGATGAGGGAGGAGAGGGATGAGAGAGGGATAAGGGATGAGAGAGGAGAAGAGAGGGATGAGGGAGGAGGAGAGAGGGATGAGGGAGGAGGAGAGAGGGATGAAACACAAGTCTGCGGGAGCAGGAGTGTGTATGAGTGTGTGAGAGAGAGAGAGTGTGTGTGTGTGTGTACCGTGCTGTGGAACACCACGCTGTGTCCGTGTCCCTGGCTCTCGATGTGTGTGTGTGTGTACCGTGCTGTGGAACACCACGCTGTGTCCGTGTCCCTGGCTCTCGATGTGTGTGTGTGTGTACCGTGCTGTGGAACACCACGCTGTGTCCGTGTCCCTGGCTCTCGATGTGTGTGGCCAGGTTCAGGCAGATAGCCCGGTGCCGGATGGCGTCCATCGTCATGGCGTCGAAGAAGTCGTGCGGGCGCGCTGGAGCGAGAGAGCAGACTGGGGTGAGAGAGGAGGTCAGAGGTCAACCAGGGTCACAGGTCAACCAGGGTCACATGTCAGAGGGAAGCCAATCAGGTGTGTGTGTGTGTATGTGTATAGTATGTGTGTGTGCGTCTGTGTGTGTGTCTTTGTGTGTGCGTGCGTACGTATAGTGTGTGTTCATGTGTATAGTGTGTGTGTGTGTATATAGTGTGTGCGTGTATAGTGTGTGCGTGTGTGTGTAGTGTGTGTGTGTGTGCATGTGTATAGTGTGTGCGTGTGTGTATAGTGTGTGCGTGTATAGTGTGTGCGTGTGTGTATAGTGTGTGCGTGTGCATGTGTATAGTGTGTGTGTGCGTGCGTATAGTGTGTGTGTGCATGTGTATAGTGTGTGTGTGCATGTGTATAGTGTGTGTGTGCATGTGTATAGTGTGTGCATGTGTATAGTGTGTGCGTGTGTGTATAGTGTGTGTGTGTGCATGTGTATAGTGTGTGTGTGTGTGTGCGTATAGTGTGTGAGTGCATGTGTATAGTGTGTGCGTGTGTGTAGTGTGTGCGTGTGTGCATGTGTATAGTGTGTGTGTGCATGTGTATAGTGTGTGTGTGTGTGCATGTGTATAGTGTGTGTGTGCATGTGTATAGTGTGTGTGTGCATGTGTATAGTGTGTGTGTGCATGTGTATAGTGTGTGCATGTGTATAGTGTGTGCGTGTGTGTATAGTGTGTGTGTGTGCATGTGTATAGTGTGTGTGTGTGTGCGTATAGTGTGTGAGTGCATGTGTATAGTGTGTGCGTGTGTGTGTGTGCATGTGTATAGTGTGTGTGTGCATGTGTATAGTGTGTGTGTGTGTGCATGTGTATAGTGTGTGTGTGTGTGTGCATGTGTATAGTGTGTGTGTGCATGTGTATAGTGTGTGTGTGCATGTGTATAGTGTGTGCGTGTGTGTATAGTGTGTGCGTGTGTATAGTGTGTGCATGCGTTTAGTGTGTGCGTGTGTGTATCTACATACGTAAGGACCTCCTCCGTTTGTTCTTCAGCTTCCTCCTCTTGTTAAGCCCCGCCTTCGAGGGAGATTCCTCCTTCCCCCTGCTCTGATTGGCAAGCTTGGAACTCTGGGCGCTGAAGTGAGTGGGCACATGGCGCGCTAGTCCCCCCTGGGAGGCAAAGGTGGCACTGCAGCCCCCCACCACACACTGCGCACACACACACTGTGTATTAAACACAACTTCTTCAAACTTATTATTGTAGGAACGTGTGAGAGTGTGCTACTCATGAACCTGAGAGACAGAGAGAGAGAGAGAGAGAGAGAGAGAGAGAGAGAGAGAGAGAGAGAGAGAGAGAGAGAGAGAGAGAGAGAGAGAGAGAGAGAGAGAGCGAGAGGTGGGGGGTCACCTTGAAGGGCTTGTCTCCGCTGTGTGACAGCATGTGTCTCTGGAGCCAGCTCTGACTGGTGGATGGCGTGTTGAACACCTTACAGCCCTTCCACAGACACACAAACACCTGTAGCACACACACACACCTAGGTTAAACACACTGCTCAGTGTGGGTCTGTGTGAGGTGAAAGAGAAAGGATAGAAAGGAGAGAGATTGAGAGAGATTGAGAGAGAGAGAGAGAGAGAGAGAGAGAGAGAGAGAGAGAGAGAGAGAGAGAGAGAGAGGAGACAGAAAGAGAGAGGGAGGGAGAGAGGAGACAGAAAGAGAGAGGGAGGGAGAGAGGAGAAATAAGGAGAGAAAGGAGGAGAGCACTGGGGAAAAGGAGAGAGGAGGAGAGGGAGAGGAGGAGAGCCAGGAGCAGAACTGACCCCTCCTGTCTGGGTGTGTCCGTGGGCAGCCCTCAGGTGCTCCGCCAGGTCGGGGCTGGAGAGGAAGCCCTGCAAGCAGCCGTCCCAGAGGCAGGCGTAGCCCTTGCTGCCCCCAGAAATCCCCGCTCCACCGTGCATCATGGCCGGGGTGGAGCGCCCGCTGGACAGGGTGCTCTCCTGGTCCACCAGGGGGCTGCTGATACTGGGGGGGAGGGGGGTGTTAGTCTGCTTAAACACACACACACTCTCACCAACACACACACACCTCCCAGGTCTCCAGCTGCTTCGGTGCTGGGTGCCAGAAGGGGAACAACAGTTACATTGAAACCCTGCAGCTGCTCTACCCCTCCCTCCTCCCTCCTCTACCCCTCCCTCCTCCCTCATCTACCCCTCCCTCCTCCCTCCTCTACTCCTCCCTCCTCTACCCCTCCCTCCTCCCTCCTCTACCCCTCCCTCCTTGTGTCAGTGGGGGGGTGTAGGTGCTGATGGGGTGACAGACAGCCACACAGGAGCCTCCTATCTGATCTGTCACATTGTGTATGACTCACAATGTGACAATTTATGAGTGT
The DNA here is from genome assembly GCF_963692335.1 of Osmerus eperlanus. NCBI lineage: Eukaryota > Metazoa > Chordata > Actinopteri > Osmeriformes > Osmeridae > Osmerus > Osmerus eperlanus. The sequence continues at coordinate 219,320 of NC_085034.1, read as the reverse complement.
GTGTGTAAGAATTTTAGCATGTTTCGACTCCCCAATCCATTTCCAACACGTAGCTGACCACAAAGGCACTACCTGTTAGTGTGTGTATGCGTGCATGTGTGTGAACGGATGTAATCTTCAGTTGATCAGACACGCTGATGACTGTGCTGTTGCCTTCTGGGAAACTGGCTTCTTCGTCCTTAACGTGACTACAGACTGAGACTTCACACCGAATAGCAGCTACCGACGTCAGGACACCGGGAGTTTTCCATTCCCTACTTTTGTCAAATCTCTACGGAACAACAAAAGACCTCGAGCGCACCGCTGAGCTCCGGGTGCAGATGCTTTGTAACGGAACAAACTCTTATCAAGACGCTGGAAACCAATACATGCTGCTTGCGCGGAACTGGAAAGCTCGCAACCACACTTGGGTTGTAATTTAGAGACGATTAAGGGATATCCTACTGGAAAAAGGAAAATAAAACGTAATGTAAACATAAGCAACCTCCCGCGGGGGGTCTAACCGCTGACCGTTCTCTAGGTTTATCAATAATCCACCGACCTGTCCTCGGAATCCATTCGGCTCAGTGGTTCCCCATCCGAGGACGAGATCTCCAAACTGGCCCGTCTCTTGATTCCGTGATCGCTTTTCTCGGTACAATCGTCTCTAGTCTTCAGGTCGCTGGGAGGCGAGGGCACGCTCGAGGGAGGCGAGGGCACGCTCTCCTCTCTTTGTTCTTCTTTCAGCCCCCTCCAGCTCTCCACGGGATCAGAGCTGCTCGATGGACGCTCATGCTCGGGACTGTTCCCCGGTACAGAGAGTTCACAGCCCATTTCCAGTTCTCCGTTTCTCAAAACCGTTTCTTTAGAGGCGTAGGAATCTGGAGACGGTTTCTCGTGCTCCTCTCCGCCGCCGTGTCCGTCGTTAACGTCCATTTCTAAACCATTCTCGTTGTCACCCGGTTCCTGTTTCGAATCTGGGAGGCCCCGTGTCTTCTCACCGTCTTCCCCGGTGTCCCCGGTACCGTTATGGTCACTAGTATATGGACTATCTTGATCGGTTCCGTCGGTTGTTGCCGCAGCCATAATTTTAGCACCAAATGTAGCTGTTTAGAGAAGTTGTTAATGTGGTTCGTCCCCCCTCTCTCTCCTCTCTCTCTCTGCCTACCACTCACCACCGGGCTGGGAGAACGAAAGGGGAGGAGAAACGTGACGTGACTGTCCGCATTGTCGCCTCTCCACGTGGTCTAACAAACAGAAAACTGATCCAGAATGCTGAAAAAGCACTATTTATTCCGGCGGAAGAGGCGCCAAGCCTGGCCTTTTTTCACAGCAGGCATTCACTATAAGATTATTTAAAAACAATCAACTCGTTCCTCATTTAGATTTTTAAACACGGTAGAGAAAGAGCGTGTTGGTTCGGCGACTGGAGAGGATTGTCCGGTGATAGTATTGATCACCGTGTTAAGCTGAACCTTTTGACATGTGAAACATATTTCTACTTTTGTAAATTAAACAAAAAACAAAACTATTTTACTGCAACACGGTGTAAAGAACCATCTCTACAGTGCAGTGACATGTGTAATAGCTGAAATTTACCTTGTTCAGCCTAGTGCTTTAGAAGGGATGTGTGTATGTATTTTGTCATCATGACACATTTCCAATACACAATGGATAAAGAACGTCAACATTTAATTTATTTCTCATGATATAAAACAGATGATAGGAACATTTGCATATTGACTCTAATAATAACTTTTATAATGTTATAATATCAGCTCTTGTCAGGCTATGGTGTACATCATTTACACAACAAACTTTTTTTTACAATTTGTACATGTTTCTAAGTCCTGGTGTAACAAAAATCCATCTTATTGCTTTTTATATTCTATAGTCTGCAGTCTGATCAACAACTTCAAACTAGACAGAACAAAACACAACCCTACGTTTCATACACGTCCGTCTATACGTTAACTAGCAGTTGAGCACTCCACTGGCATACTCCCTGTCACTGACCATCAGATAAATAAACCCAGTCTTACTCAAATATAAAACTCTCTCCTTAAGCAACGAGTGGCACCTACTGGAAGCACCAGCCCACGGAATACTTCTTTATAATATCAGGAATATTAAAAAATATGTTCGATGATAGCTTACAAACTGTGAAGGAACAGCGAGGTGCAAATATGTGAAAATATAGAAAAGGGTTCAAGTTCTGCCCTCAGCTGCAGGAAGCACCGATAGTCACTAGTGTCACCACACGGAGTGCGCTGCATGTGTGGAGAGGCTGGAGTGCTGCATGGGAGAGGCTGGAGCGCTGCATGGGAGAGGCTGGAGCGCTGCATGGGAGAGGCTGGGGCGCTGCATGGGAGAGGCTGGAGTGCTGCATGGGAGAGGCTGGAGCGCTGCATGGGAGAGGCTGGGGTGCTGCATGTGTGGAGAGGCTGGAGTGCTGCATGGGAGAGGCTGGAGTGCTGCATGGGAGAGGCTGGAGCGCTGCATGGGAGAGGCTGGAGCGCTGCATGGGAGAGGCTGGAGCGCTGCATGGGAGAGGCTGGAGCGCTGCATGGGAGAGGCTGGAGCGCTGCATGGGAGAGGCTGGAGCGCTGCATGGGAGAGGCTTGAGCGCTGCATGGGAGAGGCTGGAGCGCTGCATGTGTGGAGAGGCTGGAGTGCTGCATGGGAGAGGCTAGAGTGCTGCATGGGAGAGGCTGGAGCGCTGCATGGGAGAGGCTGGAGCGCTGCATGGGAGAGGCTGGAGCGCTGCATGGGAGAGGCTGGAGCGCTGCATGTGTGGAGAGGAGCCTCTAAATGCTTATAACCCTAACCCTGTACAGTCCTCCTCAGTGCTTCAAACACCTAACATATACACACCAACTGGAAACAATAACCCTGTAATAACAGGTGCAGTAGTAGTAATAATAATAACAATAATAATAATTAATTTTCTATATCTTTCTATATCTGTGTGGGTAAGATATTGGCATCACAGTAAAAATATGTTGTCTGTCTGCATGTCTGTCTGGTCTGTCTGTCTGTCTCTCAGTCTGGTTTGGTCTATGGTCTGGTATAATATGGTATACGATATATAGGCATGTGTTGTCACTCTGTAGGAGTGTAAACACGGAGCCCAGAGAGCAGACGCCATCTTGGTTCTGTAAGAGCCATCTTGGATGTTGTTGCCAAAGTCCCATCTCATTGGTCAGCAAGGTCAACACTCTGTGGGGGTAGATTCACAGCTTTACTCTATCTGCAGTTTAGGTGTTTGCTGCTTTAGATAGAGACATCTGCTAAATGATGTGGACGTCTCACCGTCTAAACACACATGAAGTGTGACCCATCTGGGAGCTGTGTGGGACTGGAGGAGGGGGGCTGGCCTTTCACTGGACACACACACATACAATCATTAACACTCAGGTGGTATTCCCCTATTAAGTTTATTTAAGTGCAGCATGGTTTAATGATGCCTGCTAGGTTCTACATATTTCACAATGTCATTGAGCTGTGTGCGTTAGACTGGGTCTGAGGTGTGTGTGTGTGGTGTGTGTGAGGTGTGTGTGTGGTGTGTGAGGTGTGTTCTCTCACCAGACACCAGGATGTTATTGTTGTGTTTGCTGTCGTCATAAGAGACTGTAATGTTCTCCTCCTCCACCTCTTCCTGTTTCTCCTCCTCTTCCTCCTCCACCTCCTCCTGTTTCTCCTCCTCTTCCTCCTCCACCTCCTCCTGTTTCTCCTCCTCTTCCTCCTCCACCTCCTCCTGTTTCTCCTCTAGGACCTCATTTGCAGAAGGTTGTCTGGAACAGAGAGAAGGTTGTCTGGAACAGAGAGGACCAAAGTAGCCTACCTGGTCGAGGTGTGTGTGTGTGTAGCCTACCTGGTAGGGGTGTGTGTGTGTGTGTGTAGCCTACCTGGTCGAGGTGTGTGTGTAGCCTACCTGGTAGGGGTGTGTGTGTGTGTGTGTAGCCTACCTGGTAGGGGTGTGTGTGTGTGTAGCCTACCTGGTAGGGGTGTGTGTGTGTGTGTGTGTAGGCTACCTGGTAGGTGTGTGTGTGTGTGTGTGTAGCCTACCTGGTAGGGGTGTGTGTGTGTGTGTGTGTAGGCTACCTGGTCGAGGTGTGTGTGTAGCCTACCTGGTCGAGGTGTGTGTGTGTGTAGCCTACCTGGTCGAGGTGTGTGTGTAGCCTACCTGGTAGGGGTGTGTGTGTGTGTGTGTAGCCTACCTGGTAGGGGTGTGTGTGTGTGTAGCCTACCTGGTAGGGGTGTGTGTGTGTGTGTGTGTGTAGCCTACCTGGTAGGGGTGTGTGTGTGTGTAGCCTACCTGGTCGAGGTGTGTGTGTGTGTAGCCTACCTGGTCGAGGTGTGTGTGTGTGTGTAGCCTACCTTGTCGAGGTGTGTGTGTGTGTGTAGCCTACCTGGTAGGGGTGTGTGTGTGTGTGTGTGTAGCCTACCTGGTCGAGGTGTGTGTGTGTGTGTAGCCTACCTGGTCGAGGTGTGTGTGTGTGTGTAGCCTACCTGGTAGGGGTGTGTGTGTGTGTAGCCTACCTGGTCGAGGTGTGTGTGTGTGTGTAGCCTACCTGGTAGCGGTGTGTGTGTGTGTAGCCTACCTGGTAGCGGTGTGTGTGTGTGTGTGTAGCCTACCTGGTAGCGGTGTGTGTGTGTGTGTGTAGTCTACCTGGTAGCGGTGTGTGTGTGTGTGTAGCCTACCTGGTAGTGGTGTGTGTGTGTGTAGCCTACCTGGTAGGGGTGTGTGTGTGTGTGTGTGTAGCCTACCTGGTAGCGGTGTGTGTGTGTGTGTAGCCTACCTGGTAGCGGTGTGTGTGTGTGTAGCCTACCTGGTAGGGGTGTGTGTGTGTGTAGCCTACCTGGTAGGGGTGTGTGTGTGTGTGTGTGTGTAGCCTACCTGGTAGGGGTGTGTGTGTGTGTGTGTGTAGCCTACCTGGTAGGGGTGTGTGTGTGTGTGTAGCCTACCTGGTAGGGGTGTGTGTGTGTGTGTGTGTGTGTAGCCTACCTGGTCGAGGTGTGTGTGTGTAGCCTACCTGGTAGCGGTGTGTGTGTGTGTAGCCTACCTGGTAGCGGTGTGTGTGTGTGTGTGTAGCCTACCTGGTAGCGGTGTGTGTGTGTGTGTAGTCTACCTGGTAGCGGTGTGTGTGTGTGTGTGTAGCCTACCTGGTAGTGGTGTGTGTGTGTGTAGCCTACCTGGTAGGGGTGTGTGTGTGTGTGTGTGTAGCCTACCTGGTAGCGGTGTGTGTGTGTGTGTGTAGCCTACCTGGTAGCGGTGTGTGTGTGTGTAGCCTACCTGGTAGGGGTGTGTGTGTGTGTAGCCTACCTGGTAGGGGTGTGTGTGTGTGTGTGTGTGTAGCCTACCTGGTAGGGGTGTGTGTGTGTGTGTGTGTGTGTGTGTGTGTAGCCTACCTGGTAGGGGTGTGTGTGTGTGTGTAGCCTACCTGGTAGGGGTGTGTGTGTGTGTGTGTGTAGCCTACCTGGTAGGGGTGTGTGTGTGTGTGTAGCCTACCTGGTAGGGGTGTGTGTGTGTGTGTGTGTGTGTAGCCTACCTGGTCGAGGTGTGTGTGTGTGTGTAGCCTACCTGGTAGCGGTGTGTGTGTGTGTAGCCTACCTGGTAGCGGTGTGTGTGTGTGTGTGTAGCCTACCTGGTAGCGGTGTGTGTGTGTGTGTGTAGTCTACCTGGTAGCGGTGTGTGTGTGTGTGTGTAGCCTACCTGGTAGTGGTGTGTGTGTGTGTAGCCTACCTGGTAGGGGTGTGTGTGTGTGTGTGTGTAGCCTACCTGGTAGCGGTGTGTGTGTGTGTGTGTGTGTAGCCTACCTGGTAGCGGTGTGTGTGTGTGTAGCCTACCTGGTAGGGGTGTGTGTGTGTGTAGCCTACCTGGTAGGGGTGTGTGTGTGTGTGTGTGTGTAGCCTACCTGGTAGGGGTGTGTGTGTGTGTGTGTGTGTGTGTGTAGCCTACCTGGTAGGGGTGTGTGTGTGTGTGTAGCCTACCTGGTAGGGGTGTGTGTGTGTGTGTGTGTGTGTGTGTAGCCTACCTGGTAGGGGTGTGTGTGTGTGTGTAGCCTACCTGGTCGAGGTGTGTGCAGAGTTTTGGAGATCTGTTTGAGGCCTGAGGATTTCCACATCCTGGGGCGGCGCTGTCTGCTACAACACACACACACCACACACACACCACACACACACCACACACACACCACACACACACACACACACCACACACACACCACACACACACCACACACACACACACACACACACACACCACACACACACCACACACACACCACACACACACCACACACACACCACACACACACACACCACACACACACACACACACACACACACACACACCACACACACACCACACACACACCACACACACACCACACACACACCACACACACACCACACACACACCACACACACCACACACACACATTTGTTAATCTCAGAACATATAGTGCCGGAGGTCAGTGAATCTCAGGGGTTGATGTTGGCTGGCTGTGCAGGCCAGGGTGGCTGATCCTGGGTTAAATCCCTCAGATAACCCCCAACTCTACATTTTATGTTTTTATTTTTGTATTATTATGAAAAGCCTAGACAGTTTGTTCATGGCTAGGTAGCTAGTATGTTCATGGAAGATGTGTTAACTATGGGATGGCAACACCTGCTGATCCTTATTTGATATTTGGTATATATACCTATCAACGAGTGTGAGTGAGTGAGTGAGTGAGTGAGTGAGTGTGTGTGTGTGTGTGAGTGTGTGTGTGTGTGTGTGAGAGTGTGTGTGTGTGTGTGTGAGAGTGTGTGTGTGTGTGTGTGTGTGTGTGTGTGTGTGAGTGAGTGTGTGTACCTCTGAGTGGGACATAAAGCTCTCGGTGGCTTCAGACTGGACCTCCTCCCCACATGGCAGCTTCCCCTCTTCAGTCTGCTCTTCCTCCTCTACCTTCATCTCCCCAGCCCCGGCCCCGGCCCCAGCCCCAGCCCCAGCCCCGGCCCCGGCCCCAGCCCCGGCCCCAGGACCCTGGTCCAGGGTGGAGAGGTCCAGGCTGGTCTGGTCTCTGATCTTTTCCAGCTCCCTCAGAGCAGCGTCCAGATCCTAAAGACCGAGACACACACACTCCTCAACAAACCCAGCCTGCACACACACACACTCCTCAACAAACCCAGCCTGCACACCTGCACACACACACACACTCCTCAACAAACCCAGCCTGCACACACACACACTCCTCAACAAACCCAGCCTGCACACACACACACACTCCTCAACAAACCCAGCCTGCACACACACACACTCCTCAACAAACCCAGCCTGCACACACACTCCTCAACAAACCCAGCCTGCACACACACACACTCCTCAACAAACCCAGCCTGCACACACACACACTCCTCAACAAACCCAGCCTGCACACACACACACTCCTCAACAAACCCAGCCTGCACACACACACACTCCTCAACAAACCCAGCCTGCACACACACACACTCCTCAACAAACCCAGCCTGCACACACACACACTCCTCAACAAACCCAGCCTGCACACACACACACTCCTCAACAAACCCAGCCTGCACACACACACACTCCTCAACACACCCAGCCTGCACACACACACGTTGAGGTGGAGGGGGGAGTACCTGTGTCGAGGTAGAGGGGGGAGGGGGGGAGGGGTCTCTCCTCTTGTCTCTCATTGTGGCCTGCTGGTGTCTCCTGATGCGCTCCAGTTGCTCCTCAACGCTCATTCGTGCCCTACCACTCTCTCTCTCCCTCTCTCCTGCGCTCGCCTGCTCCACCACGCTGCGCGGGTTAGGGTGCCCCTACACACACCAGGTAGAGCACCAGGTCACCACTACTAGCTAGTATCACTCACTGCACCAGGGCTAGCTAGCATCACTCACTGCACCAGGTCTAGCTAGCATCACTCACTGCACCAGGGCTAGCTAGCATCACTCACTGCACCAGGGCTAGCTAGCATCACTCACTGCACCAGGTCACCACTACTAGCTAGCATCCCTCACTGCACCAGGGCTAGCTAGCATCACTCACTGCACCAGGGCTAGCTAGCATCACTCACTGCACCAGGGCTAGCTAGAATCACTCACTGCACCAGGGCTAGCTAGCATCCCTCACTGCACCAGGGCTAGCTAGCATCACTCACTGCACCAGGGCTAGCTAGCATCACTCACTGCACCAGGGCTAGCTAGCATGACTCACTGCACCAGGGCTAGCTAGCATCCCTCACTGCACCAGGGCTAGCTAGCATCACTCACTAGACCAGGGCTAGCTAGCATCACTCACTGCACCAGGGCTAGCTAGCATCACTCACTGCACCAGGGCTAGCTAGCATCACTCACTAGACCAGGGCTAGCTAGCATCACTCACTGCACCAGGGCTAGCTAGCATCACTCACTGCACCAGGGCCAGCTAGCATCACTCACTAGACCAGGGCTAGCTAGCATCACTCACTGCACCAGGGCTAGCTAGCATCACTCACTGCACCAGGGCTAGCTAGCATCACTCACTGCACCAGGGCTAGCTAGCATGACTCACTGCACCAGGGCTAGCTAGCATCACTCACTGCACCAGGGCTAGCTAGCATCACTCACTACATCAGGGCTAGCTAGCATCACTCACTCAGATGAGGGGGTCTGGGGTGTTGGAGAGAGGGGGGGTTTTATGACTCACGTTGGCGTGATGAGTTTCAGGCTTCTTCCTCAGAGTGACGTAGGAGGAGACAAGGTCCTGTGGGGGGGACGGGGGGGACCTCGTCCTGGGGGGCACCACACCCACGGGGTGGAGGGGGGGTCCTGCTGGGGGCAGCACACAGTTCATACTTGAACACTACACACCCTCACATACATGATCCTTTAGAGGCTGTGAGGCTGGGGTCATTAGATGCTGTGAGGTCAGTACCTTTAGAGGCTGTGAGGCTGAGGTCGTTAGAGGCTGGGGCCTGTCTCTCGGTGGGGGGGTTAGAGTTTCTCCTGTCCTCTCCCGTGTTCTCTCCTGCCTCCTCCTTCACCGTGGTCAGTTCTGGCTCACTCTTACACAGGCGGTAATCTGTACCCTGGGGGCAAGAAGGGGGGGGGGTTACGATACACCTTGGAACACACACACATCTTCACACACACACACACATCTTCACACACACACACACATCCTCACACACACACATCCTCTCACACACACACACACACACACATCCTCTCACACACACACACATCCTCACACACATCCTCACACACACACACACATCCTCTCACACACACATCCTCTCACACACACACACATCCTCACACACACATCCTCACACACACACACACGAGAGGTGGACTGACGCAAGGACTGATGAGTCACATGACAGCGAGCAGAGGCAAGTGAAGATGAGGGAACTGTCACTATCATCACTATTATCATGTTCTTCATCATCTTCATCAACACCATCATCACCGTCACTATAAGCATCATCATCATCTTACTCCAACAGCGATGGAGAGAGGGAGGAGCTAAAGGACAGGCTCTGGGATGAAATGATTGGTTGCAGATGGAGGCGGGGCACATCGGCGGGGATGATGAGCCAATGGGAGGAGGCTGGGGGAGAGGCTGAGTGGTGAAAGGTTGCGGCGTCTTACGCTGTGCGTCCCATTCCTGGCGCTGGGCTTGCGGTCGTCTGACCAGAGAGGGGCCGGGCAGGGACCAAGGGGCGGAGCCAGGGGCGGGGCCAGGGGAGGGGGGCGCTGGGAGGAGTCATAGGACTGGGGGAGGGGGCGCTGGGAGGAGTCATAGGACTGGGGGAGGGGGGGCTGGGAGGAGTCATAGGACTGGGGGAGGGGGGGCTGGGAGGAGTCATAGGACTGGGGGAGGGGGCGCTGGGAGGAGTCATAGGACTGGGGGAGGGGGCGCTGGGAGGAGTCATAGGACTGGGGGAGGGGGCGCTGGGAGGAGTCATAGGACTGGGGGAGGGGGCGCTGGGAGGAGTCATAGGACTGGGGGAGGGGGGGCTGGGAGGAGTCATAGGACTGGGGGAGGGGGCGCTGGGAGGAGTCATAGGACTGGGGGAGGGGGCGCTGGGAGGAGTCATAGGACTGGGGGAGGGGGCGCTGGGAGGAGTCATAGGACTGGGGGAGGGGGCGCTGGGAGGAGTCATAGGACTGGGGGAGGGGGGGCTGGGAGGAGTCATAGGACTGGGGGAGGGGGGGCTGGGAGGAGTCATAGGACTGGGGGAGGGGGCGCTGGGAGGAGTCATAGGACTGGGGGAGGGGGGGCCGGGGGGGTGCGGGGGTTTCCCCCTCCCGGAGTAGGCTGGGGCACGGTAACAGCACCGGCTATCAACAACAACAACAACAACAATGCGATTAGAGAAGCTGAACCCCCTACTAACCCCTCACCCTAACCCTCACCCTAACCCTAACCCCCTACTAACCCCTCACCCTAACCCTCACCCTCACCCTAACCCTCACCCTAACCCTAACCCCCTACTAACCCCTCACCCTAACCCTCACCCTCACCCTCACCCTAACCCTCACCCTAACCCTAACCCCCTACTAACCCCTCACCCTAACCCTCACCCTAACCCTCACCCTCACCCTAACCCCTCACCCTAACCCCCTACTAACCCCTCACCCTAACCCTCACCCTAACCCTAACCCCTCACCCTAACCCCTCACCCTCACCCTAACCCTAACCCTCACCCTAACCCCTCACCCTAACCCCTCACCCTAACCCCTCACCCTAATCCTCACCCTAACCCTCACCCTAACCCCTCACCCACCCTAATCCTCACCCTAACCCTCACCCTAACCCCTCACCCTAACCCACCCTAACCCTCACCCTAACCCCTCACCCTAACCCACCCTAATCCTCACCCTAATAACCCTAACCCTAACTAACCCCTCACCCTAACCCTCACCCTAACCCTCACCCTCACCCCTCACCCTAACCCACCCTAATCCTCACCCTAATAACCCTCACCCTAACCCTAACCCCTCACCCTAACCCCTCACCCTAATCCTCACCCTAATAACCCTCACCCTAACCCTAACCCCTAACCCTAACCCTCACCCTAACCCCTCACCCTAACCCACCCTAATCCTCACCCTAATAACCCTCACCCTAACCCTAACCCCTCACCCTAACCCTCACCCTAATAACCCTCACCCACCCTAACCCTCACCCTATTAACCCTCACCCTAATAACCCTAAACATCACCCACCCTAACCCTAATAACCCACACCCTAATAACCCTAAACATCACCCACAATAACCCTAACCCCTCACCCTAACCACCCTCACCCACCCTAACCCTAATAACCCTCACCCTAATAACCCTAACCCTAATAACCCGCACCCTAATAACCCTAAACATCACCCACCCTCACCCTAATAACCCTCACCCTAATAACCCACACCCTAATAACCCTAACCACACAACCTCTTACTGCTCTGAGAGAGGTGGACACACACACAGACTGAGGCTGAGAGTTGAACTCACCTTGTTGTTGTTGAGGCTGGAGACCAGGACTCCTGTCCAGAGAGAGAGGATGTTAGATACATACCACTGACAGAGACCTCAGTGTGTGTGCATGTGAACATGTGAGGTCACCAGTGTGTGTGGGTGTGTGTGTGTGTGTGTGTGTGTGCATGTAAGGCAGGGGTGGGGAACGTCCGGCCCGAAATCATTTGGTCCGGCCCGCCATGGCACTGCAGGAACCATGTTATTAGGGGCATTATTCGTTGGCAGCAGCACTATTTTAATATGTGGAAGAGGACCGTGGAGGCGCGCAGCGTTGCGTACCAATGTACCAAAAAATGTCGCTCGCGCGCTCTGCACGTATTAAGGTAAGTGTGGAATTCCTTTCTAGCGAATCAAACCCAGAATACGTTGTTGGTTTGGGCTAAGCCCCGAATGTTTACAACGTATGGCTCCGCGCCTGATTAACACTCAGATCGATAAGCAGTCTCAAAAATGGTAGCAATATAAAAAATAATACGATCCCTTTCCATGATACCCCCCAAGAAATGTTCGATGCACCCCTAGTCAAAGCAGGCTGCATCCGTGCCAGCTAACATCACAAACCTCACCAAAGAGAAGCAGTTCCAACCATCACATTAGGGGTGAGTTAATTAAATGTTTGACCAAATATAGCAGGCACATTTTTAAGTTGATAATTATGTACGGCCCCGAATGATTTAATAAATATCCAAATGGCCCTTGGCAGAAAAAAGGTTCCCCACCCCTGATGTAAGATCACCAGTGTGTGTGCATGTAAGATCACCAGTGTGTGTGCATGTGAGGTCACCAGTGTGTGTGCATGTGAGGTCACCAGTGTGTGTGTGAGCATGTGAGGTCACCAGTGTGTGTGCATGTGAGGTCACCAGTGTGTGTGCATGTGAGGTCACCAGTGTGTGTGTGAGCATGTGAGGTCACCAGTGTGTGTGCATGTGAGGTCACCAGTGTGTGTGCATGTGAGGTCACCAGTGTGTGTGTGAGCATGTGAGGTCACCAGTGTGTGTGTGTGCATGTGAGGTCACCAGTGTGTGAGCATGTGAGGTCACCAGTGTGTGTGTGTGCATGTGAGGTCACCAGTGTGTGAGCATGTGAGGTCACCAGTGTGTGAGCATGTGAGGTCACCAGTGTGTGTGCATGTGAGGTCACCAGTGTGTGTGTGCATGTGAGGTCACCAGTGTGTGAGCATGTGAGGTCACCAGTGTGTGAGCATGTGAGGTCACCAGTGTGTGTGCATGTGAGGTCACCAGTGTGTGTGTGCATGTGAGGTCACCAGTGTGTGTGTGAGCATGTGAGGTCACCAGTGTGTGTGTGCATGTGAGGTCACCAGTGTGTGTGTGAGCATGTGAGGTCACCAGTGTGTGTGTGTGCATGTGAGGTCACCAGTGTGTGAGCATGTGAGGTCACCAGTGTGTGTGTGTGCATGTGAGGTCACCAGTGTGTGAGCATGTGAGGTCACCAGTGTGTGTGCATGTGAGGTCACCAGTGTGTGAGCATGTGAGGTCACCAGTGTGTGTGTGCATGTGAGGTCACCAGTGTGTGTGTGAGCATGTGAGGTCACCAGTGTGTGAGCATGTGAGGTCACCAGTGTGTGTGCATGTGAGGTCACCAGTGTGTGTGTGAGCATGTGAGGTCACCAGTGTGTGAGCATGTGAGGTCACCAGTGTGTGTGCATGTGAGGTCACCAGTGTCACTGCTCTTCTTGTTCTTAGCCAGAGCCTCCATCACGTCCTGGATCCTCCACAGCTCCCTCTGGATCTGAACATGCTGCTGGCTGGGAGGCTCTGTCTGCACACACACACACAACTTATCATGAGTGCATGGGTATGTGTTTGTGAGGTGTGTGGTGTGAGGTGTCTGGTGTGTGGTGTGTGGTGTGTGGTGTGAGGTGTCTGGTGTGTGGTGTCTGGTGTGTGGTGTGAGGTGTGTGGTGTGAGGTGTGTGGTGTGTGGTGTGAGGTGTCTGGTGTGTGGTGTGGGGTGTGAGGTGTCTGGTGTGTGGTGTGAGGTGTGTGGTGTGAGGTGTCTGGTGTGTGGTGTCTGGTGTGAGGTGTGTGGTGTGTGGTGTGTGGTGTGTGGTGTGTGGTGTGAGGTGTGTGGTGTGTGGTGTGTGGTGTGAGGTGTCTGGTGTGAGGTGTGTGGTGTGTGGTGTGAGGTGTGAGGTGTCTGGTGTGTGGTGTGTGGTGTGAGGTGTCTGGTGTGTGGTGTGTGGTGTGAGGTGTGTGGTGTGAGGTGTGTGGTGTGTGGTGTGTGGTGTGAGGTGTGTGGTGTGAGGTGTGTGGTGTGTGGTGTGAGGTGTCTGGTGTCGGGTGTGTGGTGTGAGGTGTGTGGTGTGAGGTGTGTGGTGTGAGGTGTGTGGTGTGTGGTGTGAGGTGTCTGGTGTGTGGTGTCTGGTGTGTGGTGTGAGGTGTGTGGTGTGAGGTGTCTGGTGTGTGGTGTGTGGTGTGTGGTGTCTGGTGTGTGGTGTGAGGTGTGTGGTGTGTGGTGTGTGGTGTCTGGTGTGTGGTGTGAGGTGTCTGGTGTGTGGTGTGAGGTGTGTGGTGTGAGGTGTGTGGTGTGTGGTGTGTGGTGTGAGGTGTGAGGTGTGTGGTGTGAGGTGTGTGGTGTGTGGTGTGAGGTGTGTGGTGTGAGGTGTCTGGTGTGTGGTGTGAGGTGTGTGGTGTGTGGTGTGTGGTGTGAGGTGTCTGGTGTGTGGTGTGAGGTGTGAGGTGTGTGGTGTGAGGTGTGTGGTGTGTGGTGTGTGGTGTGAGGTGTGTGGTGTGAGGTGTGAGGTGTCTGGTGTGTGGTGTGTGGTGTCTGGTGTGTGGTGTGAGGTGTGTGGTGTGTGGTGTGAGGTGTCTGGTGTGAGGTGTGTGGTGTCTGGTGTGTGGTGTGAGGTGTCTGGTGTGTGGTGTGAGGTGTCTGGTGTGAGGTGTGTGGTGTGAGGTGTCTGGTGTGTGGTGTCTGGTGTGTGGTGTGAGGTGTGTGGTGTGAGGTGTCTGGTGTGTGGTGTCTGGTGTGTGGTGTGAGGTGTGTGGTGTCTGGTGTGAGGTGTCAGGTGTGAGGTGTCTGGTGTGAGGTGTGTGGTGTGAGGTGTCTGGTGTGTGGTGTGAGGTGTCTGGTGTGAGGTGTGTGGTACCTGTGGGCTGCCCAGGGTCTCCAGCTGGCTGAGCAGGCTGGTCTTGGCCAGACAGACAGCAGCCTGCAGCCTGTCATGCTCCCTCCTGGAGCGCTCCAATTCCTGCACACACACACGCTCGTCAGAGGCAGGGAGTGTGCGTGTGTATACATGTGTGTGTGTGTGAGGCAGGTGTGTGTGTGTGTGAGAGAGAGCCTCACAGCGGTGACTCTCGACAGCTCTCTACAGGTTCCAAGAAGGCCGCTCTGTAGCACATCCCTCTGCTGGACCAGGGCCCTCTGCCCCGGGTCGCTCTGCCCCGGGCCGCTCTGCCCCGGGCCGCTCTGCCCTGGGGAGTGCTGCTCCAGCTCCAGGCTGGCCGAAAGCAGGGCCGTCTCCAGGGTGTGCTGCAGAGACAGGAGGGAGGAGGGGGGAGAGAGGGGAGGTAGGAGCCAGTTAAGGTGGAGGAGGAGAGAGGAAGAGGAGGAGGAGAGGGAGGAGGAGGAAGAGGAGGATGAGAGGAAGGAGGAGAAAGAGGAGGAGAGGGAGGAGGAAGAGGAGGAGGAGAGGGAGGAGGAGGAAGAGGAGGAGGAGGAAGAGGAGAGAGGAGAGGGAGGAGGAGGAAGAGGAGGAGGAGAGGGAGGAGGAGGAAGAGGAGGATGAGAGGAAGGAGGAGAAAGAGGAGGAGAGGGAGGAGGAAGAGGAGGAGGAGAGGGAGGAGGAGGAA
Organism: Osmerus eperlanus; assembly: GCF_963692335.1. Taxonomy (NCBI): domain Eukaryota; kingdom Metazoa; phylum Chordata; class Actinopteri; order Osmeriformes; family Osmeridae; genus Osmerus; species Osmerus eperlanus. The sequence continues at coordinate 203,998 of NC_085034.1, read as the reverse complement.
GAGGAGGAGGAGGAAGAGGAGAGAGGAGGAGAGGGAGGAGGAGGAAGAGGAAAAGGAGGAGGAAGAGGAGGAGAGGGAGGAGGAGAGGGAGGAAGAGGAGGAGGAGAGGGAGGAGGAGAGGGAGGAGGAGGAAGAGGAGGAGGAGGAAGAGGAGAGAGGAGGAGATGGAGGAGGAGGAGAAAGAGGAAAAGGAGGAGAAAGAGGAGAGGGAGGAAGAGGAGGAGGAGAGGGAGGAAGAGGAGAGTGGGTAAGGTCTCCTACCTTCTCTCTGTGGAGTTGCTGTAGTTTGTCCTCTTGTGTTCTCACTGCTTTGTCCTGCTCACACAGTCTGCTGAGCTTGGTCTGATACACACACACACACATAAGGATTAGATTAAACACAAACATACTTTAGAGTAGAGGAGCTGTAGAGGAGCTGTAGAGAACAGAGGACATCTTACATCTATGTCCAGTTCCTCTGGCCTGGCCTGTATGTCCAGTTCCTCTGGCCTGGCCTGTATGTCCAGTTCCTCTGGCCTGGCCTGGCCTGTGTTGTCTCTCTGGTCCTGTGGAGTCTGCAACAAGGACACTGTCACACACAGATAGACTGATGGATAGATAGATAATATCAGAGAGACTGGAGGGGATGGGCTGAGATGGGAGTGGGGATGGAGTTAGTGCTGGGGACGAGGATGAGTCTGGGGGTGAGTCTGGGGATGAGTCTGGGGATGAGGCTGGGGATGAGGCTGGGGATGAGGCTGGGGATGAGGCTGGGGATGGAGTTAGTTCTGGGGATGAGTCTGGGGATGAGTCTGGAGATGAGTCTGGGGATGAGTCTGGGGATGAGTCTGGAGATGAGTCTGGGGATGGGAGTGGGGATGGAGTTATTGCTGGGGATGAGTCTGGGGATGAGTCTGGAGATGAGTCTGGAGATGAGTCTGGAGATGAGTCTGGGGATGAGTCTGGGGATGAGTCTGGGGATGAGTCTGGGGATGAGGATGGGAGGCTGTAAGCGCTACCCCCTGGATCTTCCTGTCAGAACAGCAGCTAGAAAGCATGACTAATGAACACCTGTACAGGACTAATGAACACCTGTACAGGACCTGGGCTGAATACAGTCATCACACACTGTCACCCCTCGCTCATGACTCACACTGCTGAGACTGCTGTTAATTAAGACAAAGTCGATCAGAAACAGGAAGGTTGTCCCTGATTGGACACTCTCTGAACACAGACAACCAAACCAGCCTTGTGCAGATGTAAACAACAACAATCTAAGTTAGTAAACAATGTAACAACACCACCAGGAAGGAATACCACCGACTGACTAATCGGACAACCAGCTAAACAGCCTGGATGGATGGATCCATGTACGCTAAACAGCCTGGATGGATGGATGGATGGATGGAGGAAGGGAGGGAGGAGAGGTTGTATCACCAGGATCTTACTTGCTGGTACAGTTGTGGCCTGGGTGCTGAATTCTCTATCATTGTGTGAATCATGAAGATAAGAGGCTCGTTCTCCTTCATCTGACCGGCAGCGGGAGGGGAGCAGCGGGAGGGGAGCAGCGGGAGGGGAGCAGCGGGAGGGCAGCAGCGGGAGGGGAGCAGCGGGAGGGGAGCAGCGGGAGGGCAGCAGCGGGAGGGGAGCAGCGGGAGGGGAGCAGCGGGAGGGGAGCAGCGGGAGGGGAGCAGCGGGAGGGGAGCAACAGCAACACAGGAGTTAGAGGGACAGCTCTTCCACAGATAAACACAGGAGTTAGAGGAACAACTCTTCCACAGCTGAACACAGGAGTTAGAGGGACAGCTCTTCCACAGCTGAAGACTGGAGGACTGAGAAGTGTTGAGGCTCGTTAGCAGACAAGGAGAAGCTGGGGTTGTTGTTGGTGTGTTGGGGTTGTGGTAGTATTTCCTCTCTTTCCTGTCTCCTAACTGTGGGAACACTGACGTGATGTGAGCTGATACAGACACCATGTCCAGACGCAGGACTCCAGGTTACTACCCCAGACTGGATTACTGATCTGCATGCATTCATGTATGACTGCCTGCAGCTACACATATTTCGGGTCAACATTTTTGGATCAAAATTACACTCGAATTTGAGCAGCCTGCATTTAGTTGTATTTGAATTTGATTTTTTATTTTGCAATTTCGGGATCTGAACTTTACTGTTCGAATTTGAGCAACCTGAATGTCCGAAACTCCACTGGCCTTCCTTTACAGTACTGTAGCCAGTGGAGTTTAGAGGGCTACAGGACTGTAAAGGAAGGCCAGTGGAGTTTAGAGGGCTACAGTACTGTAAAGGAAGGCCAGTGGAGTTTAGAGGGCTACAGGACTGTAAAGGCAACAACAGAGACATCAGTAGAGTACAGTTGCAGTAAAGTACATAGTTAGTATACAGTGTACATAGGATGAATCATTTCAATAGAGATAGTTCAGCTGAGACTGGATTAGGGATGGTGGCGAAAAATCGGGTATATAAAAATAGTTGTAGAGATTAGAAACAGTGGGGAAGAGAGACAGTAGAGACTGTAGAGTAGACAGACACAGGAGAGTAGAGACATACGAGTAGACACAAGAGATTAGACGCAGGAGAGTAGACACAGGAGAATAGAGACTGTAGAGTAGAGACTGTAGAGTAGACACAGGATAATAGAGACTGTAGAGTAGAGACAGGAGAGTAGACACAGGAGAGTAACAGTAGAGTTACTCTAGACAGGAGAGTGCTCCTCACCTGGCTGTCCAGGTACATGAGGTTTCTTTGGATGTGATGAGACAGAACATCACTCTGTCATCCGCAGCGGAAAGGAGAGAGAGGTAGGGTTAGGGTTAGAGTAGGAGGAGAGAGAGGTAGGAAGAGAGAGGTAGAGAGGAGCAGAGAGAGGTAGAGAGTAGGAGGAGAGAGGTAGGAGGAGAGAGGTAGAGAGTAGGAGGAGAGAGAGGTAGAGAGGAGCAGAGAGAGGTAGAGAGTAGAGAGTAGGAGGAGAGAGGTAGGAGGAGAGAGGTAGAGAGTCGGAGGAGAGAGGTAGAGAGTAGAGAGAGGTAGAGAGTAGGAGGAGAGAGAGAGGTAGGAGGAGAGAGGAGATAGGAGATAGGGAGGAAGGGAGGGAGGAGAGAGAGACAGAGAGGAATAATATTAATTAGTGAGAGATTAATAAATAGAAGAATAGGAAAGAGAAAGGAGATTTCAAGCAGACAGATACACAGAGATGCAGCCCAGGAACAAGAAAATGAAGAGAGGAGGAGAAGGAGGAGGTAGAGGAGAAGGAGGAGGAAGTGGTAGAGGAGGAGGTGGTAGAGGAGGAGGAGGTGGTAGTGGTAGAGGAGGTAGTGGTAGAGGAGGAGGTGGTAGAGGAGGAGGAGGTGGTAGTGGTAGAGGAGGTAGTGGTAGAGGAGGATGTGGTAGAGGAGGAGGAGGTGGTGGTAGAGGAGGAGGTGGTAGTGGTAGAGGAGGAAGAGGTGGTGGTAGAGGAGGAGGTGGTAGAGGAGGAGGAGGTGGTGGTAGAGGAGGAGGTGGTAGTGGTAGAGGAGGAAGAGGTGGTGGTAGAGGAGGAGGTGGTAGAGGAGGAGGAGGTGGTGGTAGAGGAGGAGGTGGTAGAGGAGGAGGAGGTGGTGGTAGAGGAGGAGGTGGTAGAGGAGGAGGAGGAGGTGGTAGAGGAGGAGGAGGTGGTGGTAGAGGAGGAGGTGGTAGAGGAGGAGGAGGTGGTGGTAGAGGAGGAGGTGGTAGAGGAGGAGGAGGTGGTGGTAGAGGAGGAGGTGGTAGAGGAAAAGGAGGTGGTGGTAGAGGAGGAGGTGGTAGAGGAGGAGGAGGTGGTGGTAGAGGAGGAGGTGGTAGAGGAGGAGGAGGTGGTGGTAGAGGAGGAGGTGGTAGAGGAGGAGGAGGAGGTGGTAGAGGAGGAGGAGGTGGTGGTAGAGGAGGAGGTGGTAGAGGAGGAGGAGGTGGTGGTAGAGGAGGAGGAGGTGGTGGTAGAGGAGGAGGTGGTAGAGGAGGAAGAGGTGGTGGTAGAGGAGGAGGTGGTAGAGGAGGAAGAGGTGGTGGTAGAGGAGGAGGTGGTAGAGGAGGAGGAGGTGGTGGTAGAGGAGGAGGTGGTAGAGGAGGAGGAGGTGGTGGTAGAGGAGGAGGTGGTAGAGGAGGAGGAGGTGGTGGTAGAGGAGGAGGAGGTGGTGGTAGAGGAGGAGGTGGTAGAGGAGGAGGAGGTGGTGGTAGAGGAGGAGGTGGTAGAGGAGGAGGAGGTGGTGGTAGAGGAGGAGGTGGTAGAGGAGGTGGTGGTAGAGGAGGAGGTGGTAGAGGAGGAGGAGGAGGTGGTAGAGGAGGAGGAGGTGGTGGTAGAGGAGGAGGTGGTAGAGGAGGAGGAGGTGGTGGTAGAGGAGGAGGAGGTGGTGGTAGAGGAGGAGGTGGTAGAGGAGGAAGAGGTGGTGGTAGAGGAGGAGGTGGTAGAGGAGGAGGAGGTGGTGGTAGAGGAGGAGGAGGAGGTGGTAGAGGAGGAGGTGGTAGAGGAGGAAGAGGAGGTGCTAAAGGAGGAGGTGGTGGTGGTAGAGGAGGAGGTGCTAAAGGAGGAGGTGGTGGTGGTAGAGGAGGAGGAGGTGGTGGTAGAGGAGGAGGTGCTAAAGGAGGAGGTGGTGGTAGAGGAGGAGGTGCTAAAGGAGGTAGTGGTGAGCCGCCAGTCTGCTCTACTCCAGTGTGCTTTAAGACCATCCAGACCCACACAGCTGAATAGGCCAGGTCAGGCCAGACAGCACTGGAGAGAGCAGGAATTACTGTATCCTTCACACAGATACATGCTGCCTTAGAGAGGATGGATGTGGCAATGCAACACACACACATGCATGGTACACAGCACACCCGTGCAGGTGCTGACCTTGGCGTTGGGCGTGTCCCTGCTGAGGCAGAGCAGCTGAGTCAGGGACAGCTGCCTGGCGCTGCTCAGCTCTGACTGCTGCCTACGCAGCTGGATCAGGAGCAGGGTCAGCTCTTCAGACTGCACACACACACACACACACACACACACACACACACACACACCATCCACATACACACACCATCCACATATTTTCTTAAGATGACTTGTAGAGGGCCCCGATGTTATGGCTGCAACCTGAACAGCGATCCCAGACATTCACACTAATATCCAGAACACACCTCTCCAGCTGCCCTCTCTCTGCCTGCCTCTCTGCCTCCTAAATAGTAATCACCCTGCCGCTACACTGCTGTTATCATGAAACTAGAGTGTGATGGAAGCTAAGGAATATGATTATAAAACAGAACAACAGAAAGACCTCTGGTAATCTTTTTACCCTTCAGAGAGGGACAGAGAGAAGGGAGGAGAGAGAGAGAGACAGAGAGAAGGGAGGAGAGAGAGAGAGAGAGAGAGAAGGGAGGAGAGAGAGAGACAGAGAGAAGGGAGGAGAGAGAGAGAGACAGAGAGAAGGGAGGAGAGAGATAGAGACAGAGAGAAGGGAGGAGAGAGAGAGAGACAGAGAGAAGGGAGGAGAGAGAGAGACAGAGAGAAGGAAGGAGAGAGAGAGACAGAGGAAAAAAGTCAGGTGGCTAAGCGGTTAGGGAATCGGGCTAGTAATCAGAAGGTTGCTGGTTCGATTCCTGGCCATGCAAAATGACGTTGTGTCCACTTCACCCTACTTGCCTCGGGGGAATGTCCCTGTACTTACTGTAAGTCGCTCTGGATAAGAGCGTCTGCTAAATGACTAAATGTAAATGTAAAAAAGAGAGAGAGAGAGAGAGAAAGAGAGACAGAGGAAGAAAGAGTGAGAGGAAGAGAGAGAGAGAGAGAGAGAGAGAGAGAGAGAGAGAGAGAGAGAGAGAGAGAGAGGAAGAGAGGGAGCGAGAGAGCTGCTCACCGTCTTGCCCTGCAGGGATTGGGCTGAGATGGGCGGGGCAGGCAGGGCAGGGGGGAGGGACCTGCGCTCCGCAGGGTGCTGAGGACACAGTCATCACAGCTGCTACTGTCACATACTCTGAGTGCGGTTCACCTTAGTGTGGTGTGTCCTATGAGAGTGTATGAGTGTGTCACCTTGGCGTGGTGAGGTCTGTGCCGGCGGTCGATGCTCAGGTCTCCTCTGTAGTCAGGGGAGGTGATCTCACAGCGGGGGGCGGGGGGCAGGGCCTGGCGCGGGGGGGAGAAGGAGCTGTAGAGAGAGCCGTGAGAAGGGGAGGGGGGGACGGCGTGGGGGCGGGGCGGTGCGGGGTGGGCCCTGGTCCTGGGGCTGGGCAGGGTGGAGCAGCGTGTGGGCGGGGCGGGGGTCAGTGCCAGGCTGTTGCGGGAGCAGGCTTGTCTCTGCTGCCACTCGTACAGCTGCCACATGGTGTCGTCCCGCATGGAGCGCCGCTTCTCCGCTGCCGTGAGGGGCGTGGCCTGGGGGGCAGGGCGCAGGGCGTGATCGTACAGGGAACCCGCCACGCTGCACACACTGTCCGGCCGTGGAAGCACCTTCCGGGGGAGCGTACGGTAGCCCTCCGGGTAGTGGGGTGGCGGGGCGCGATGGCTCGGCATGTTCCTGGGAAGCGTCTGGTAGGACACCATGCTGGGGGATGGGAGCAGCTCATGTCACCAGGCCATGTCACCAGGCCATGTCACCAGCTCATGTCACCAGCTCATGTCACCAGCTCATGTCACCAGGCCATGTCACCAGCTCATGTCACCAGCTCATGTCACCAGGCCATGTCACCAGGCCATGTCACCAGGCCATGTCACCAGCTCATGTCACCAGGCCATGTCACCAGGCCATGCCACCAGCTCATGTCACCAGCTCATGTCACCAGGCCATGTCACCAGGCCATGTCACCAGCTCATGTCACCAGCTCATGTCACCAGCTCATGTCACCAGCTCATGTCACCAGGCCATGTCACCAGCTCATGTCACCAGCTCATGTCACCAGCTCATGTCACCAGGCCATGTCACCAGGCCATGTCACCAGCTCATGTCACCAGCTCATGTCACCAGGCCATGTCACCAGGCCATGTCACCAGCTCATGTCACCAGCTCATGTCACCAGGCCATGTCACCAGCTCATGTCACCAGCTCATGTCACCAGGCCATGTCACCAGCTCATGTCACCAACTCATGTCACCAGCTCAGTTCACCAGCTCATGTCACCAGCTCATGTCACCAGGCCATGTCACCAGCTCATGTCACCAGCTCATGTCACCAGGCCATGTCACCAGGCCATGTCACCAGCTCATGTCACCAGGCCATGTCACCAGGCCATGTCACCAGCTCATGTCACCAGCTCATGTCACCAGGCCATGTCACCAGCTCATGTCACCAGCTCATGTCACCAGCTCCCCACACACACACACACACACACACCTACCTCCCCACACACACCCCTACCTCCCCACACACACCCCTACCTCCCCCACACACACACACACCCCTACCTCCCCACACACACACACACACCCCTACCTCCCCACACACACCCCTACCTCCCCACACACACCCCTACCTCCCCACACACACCCCTACCTCCCCACACACACCCCTACCTCCCCACACACACCCCTACCTCCCCACACACACACACACCCCTACCTCCCCCACACACACACACACACCCCTACCTCCCACACACACACACACACACCCCTACCTCCCCACACACACCCCTACCTCCCCACACACACCCCTACCTCCCCACACACACCCCTACCTCCCCACACACACCCCTACCTCCCCACACACACACACACCCCTACCTCTCCACACACACACCCCTACCTCCCCCACACACACACACACCCCTACCTCTCCACACACCTCTACCTCCCCACACACACACACACACCTCCCCACACACACACCTACCTCCTCACGTCCTCATCTGGTCCCCTGGTCTTCTGAGTTCTGACCCAGTGTTCCAGCTGCTGCATGGAGCTGGTTCTGGACAGGCCTGTCTCTGGCTCCGGAGCCTGGGCCTTTCCTGGGCCTCTCCCAAGGGTGCCCCCCACCTCCCCTGGGATGCAGTCCCCCGGCCGCTCCCCGGGGCCGTTGAGCTGGGCCTGGCGGCAGGCAGAGACGGAAGCGGCGATGGCGGCGGCCTGGGCGGGGAGCAGCTTGATGCTGCTGATGTTGGTGAGAGGTCGCTCACAGCTACCGTCTCTCTGGAAACCGTCTCTCTGGAAACCGTACTTATCTCCTTGGACGCGCAGGGTGCCATACTTGTCCACTACCCTGTGGCTGCTGTAGTCTCCTTCCTTAACAGTAGCATACTTGTGGCTGCTGTAGTCTACTTCCTTAACAGTGGCATACTTGTCTCCTCGGTAGGTCCTGTACTTGTCCTCTCCTTCTCTGAGAGAGAGCTGTCTCCTGAGCTCCTTCTGTAGAGCGTGTTTTTGTTGGTCTCTCTGCTGGTCTCTCTGGAGGGTGTGACAGTCTCTCTGCTGGTCTCTCTGCTGGTTTCTCTGGAGGGTGTGACAGTCTCTCTGCTGGTCTCCCTTCTGGTCTCTCTGGAGGGCGTGACAGTCTCTCTGCTGGTCTCTCTGCTGGTCTCCCTTCTGGTCTCTCTGGAGGGCATAACAGTCTTTCTGCTGGTCTCTCTGCTGGTCTCCCTGCTGGTTTCTCTGGAGGGTGTGACAGTCTCCCTGCTGGTCTCTCTGCTGGTCTCTCTGGAGGGTGTGACAGTCTCTCTGCTGGTCTCCCTGCTGGTTTCTCTGGAGTGTGTGATGGTCTCCCACCCTCTCCAGCGCGTACTTCTCTCCATCTCTTGTCAACAGGTACTTCTCTCCGTCTTTGGAAGGAGCATATTTCTCCTCCATCTGGGCTGCGCGGTCTTCCCCTGCTTCCTGCCCCGCAGTCTTCCTCTCCTCCTCCCGGTGCAGCAGGAGCCTCTCTCCGTCTCTCTGCAGCGTGTAACTCACCCCGTCCTGCAGTTACATTCATATTACTACTAATAATCACATTCATATTACTACTAATAATCACATTTATATTACTACTGCTACTACTAATAATCACATTCATATTACTACTAATAATCACATTCATATTACTACTGCTACTACTAATAATCACATTCATAGTACTACTAATAATCACATTTATATTACTACCAATAATTACATTCATATTAGGGTGTGCCTGCCTTCGGCCAGATATTTTACTCTCTCTAGTATTTCAGAATTAAACATAATGTGTTTTATGTATAAAGCACCTTTCATTGTGGAGGCTCACATGCAGGCTTAAAAGCGCTCAAGTCGCCCTGCACACCACGCCAGGACAGGCATTCATTTAAAGAACGGAACCATGTCGATGTTATGATGTAGAATTGAGTCTATTCTGGGATTGATCACGTTTGCTACACTTTTCTAGACTACCGTCTTTTACGGAAAAGAATTAGTACATTTTGAAGCCATACTAAAGCGTTTGTGGAATATATATCGGAAAATATTCAGTTGTTCGAAATCGCATATATGCGACGTTACGCTGTGAGAACCGCATTCGAACAATCTCATATGTGCGACGCTACTCCTTAAGGGGTTAAATAGCATTAAAGAAAGTGTTTCTACTGTAGTTTTGTTGAAAGAAATGTAAAATCGGGGTACAAACGGCAGCTTTATTTCCGAAAAATACAGTAAACCGTCTTCCCTATTCATGGTCTGAACTGTGACTGAGGAACACTGAACACACTCAAACACACTCACACACACACAGTGCCTTCATCTGTGGAAGAGTTTCTACTGGCCTTCTGGAGGCAGAGTGTGTCTCCCTGGCTCTGCAGGGTGAAGCGCTGCTTGTCTCTCTGGCCGGACGACTTCTCCTCCCTCCTGGTCTCCTGCGATGAGGAGCGGGCGCTGGGGGGGGCAGCCTGACGGTTCCTCTCGTTGTTCTGGATTTCCGGCCGGGTCAGAACATGGTGGTTCTCCTGGTCCAGCTTCAGCTTGTCCTGCCTGAGAGGGAGAGAGGGAAGAAGGGAGGGAGAGATGAAGAGATGGAGAGGGAAGGAGAGATGGAGGGAAGGAGAGGGAGATGGAGAGAGATAGGGAGAGAGAGATGGAGAGAGGGAGAGAGATGGAGAGAGAGAGAGAGAGAGAGAGAGAGAGAGAGAGAGAGAGAGAGAGAGAGAGAGAGAGAGAGAGAGAGAGAGAGAGAGAGAGAGAGAGAGAGAGAGAGAGAGAGAGAGAGAAGAGATGGAGGGAAAGACAGTGTAAGACAAAATCCAGTGTGACGTATGTGTGAGATATGTGTGTGCTTGTGGCCGTGTCTGTGGTGTAGATCTACCTCCTGATTGGCTCAGTGTGCACCAGAGCAGCATCTGTCATCACCTTCATCCAGGCCTCCATATCTTTCACCGTGTCCGTGCAGAAATAATACGTCCTCATGTTGGGGTGAGTCGCCTGGAGACAGGACAGTGTTTGTGTGAGTGAATGTGTGTGTGTGAGTGTTTGTGTGAGTGAATGTGTGTGTGTGAGTGTGTGTGTGAGTGAATGTGTGTGTGTGAGTGTGTGTGTGAGTGAATGTGTGTGTGTGAGTGAATGTGTGTGTGTGAGTGAATGTGTGTGTGTGAGTGTGTGTGCAGCGCTCTAGAGTGCGACCGAAATGTGTAAGGGTGCGACAAAAGATCAACTTGTACCAGAATGATGGGAAGAGAAGAGTATGGAGAAGGGAAGGAACTGCTCATGATCCAAAGCATACCACCTCATCAGTGAAGCATGGTGGAGGTAGTGTTATGGCGTGGGCATGTATGGCTGCCAATGGAACTGATTCCCTTGTATTTATCGATGATGTGACTGCTGACAAAAGCAGTAGGATGAATTCTGAAGTGTTTCTGGCAATATTATCTGCTCAGATTCAGCCAAATGCTTCAGAACTCATAGGACGGCGCTTCACAGTGCAGATGGACAATGACCCGAAGCATACTGCGAAAGCAACCAAAGAGTTTTTTAAGGCAAAGAAGTGGAATGTTCTGCAATGGCCAAGTCAATCACCTGACCTAAATCCAATTGAGCATGCATTTCACTTGCTAATGACAAAACTGAAGGGAAAATGCCCCAAGAACAAGCAGGAACTGAAGACAGTTGCAGTAGAGGCCTGGCAGAGCATCACCAGGGACGAAACCCAGCGTCTGGTGATGTCTATGGGTTCCAGACTTCAGGCTGTCATTGACTGCAAAGGATTTGCAACCAAGTATTAAAAGTGACAATTAGATTTATGATTATGTTAGTTTGTCCAATTATTTTTGGTCCCTTAAAAAGGGGGGGGCCACATATAAAATGTGTTGTAATTCCTACACCGTTCACCTGATTTGGATGTAAATACCCTGAAATTAAAGCTGAAAGTCTGCACTTAAAGCACATCTTGATTGTTTCATTTCAAATCCATTGTGGTGGTATACAGAGCCAAAATGATGAAAATTGTGTCAATGTCCAAATATTTATGGACCTAACTGTATGTGCGCTTGCGCAACCTCACCGACAGGAGAGTTAGCTGTTGGTTAGCCCTCGAAAATGAAAAACTTTGCCTCTGATTAACTTTTAACAAGACATGGACTTCTAAGTATCTGATTACTGAGGTCAAAGTGCAAGCTGTGAAAAAAAACGCGGACATAATAAGAACTTGACTGATTCAGTGGGCGCGGGCTGATGGTTTGCTAGTTGAACTGCAGACCCTGATCATCACCTGTCAGCTGTCCTTCGCATATCCACCTCGGACATGCAGCCAGATTTCGATGCACTTGTTCAAGCCCACTGGATTTCTCTCACAGAACAAAATGAACTGAAAAAACGTAAAAAAAACATACTGCAAAACAACTTTTCAGTGTTTGTGAAGATTAACTAGTTACAAATAAAATGAAACACTGTTGTTGTTGTTTTTACTGTTTATTACTTCTATAGTCTTTTCCCATTTGACCTACACCAAAATCTAAAATATTTATATAAACATTTACAGAATATCCTTATTCTTCTGATAACCAGCTAATCAAAATATATACTTTACTGCTTTTTACAATGGGAGAAAATGAATAGTGAGCAGAATTAAGTTAAAGTTATTGTTGATGAGGCCCTCCAACACATTTCAGGTTTCTCATGTGGCCCCTTGTAAAAATGAATTGCGGACCCCTGAGTTACGGAGCTGGGCCATGGAGCTAACCCATGGAGCTAGGATTTTGATGCTAGGGAGAGTGTGGCAAGATGATTTAGCCAAGGCCAAAGGGCAAGAAGGCCAAATTACAGGTGTTGGCCATCTGAAGGGCCTGCGACAGCAAGGTGGGACCCGCTATAAGACTTTGAACCATGAAATGTTAGGTCTCAGTTCAGGGAAGCGCTTTTAAACAGTAGCACTTTCTATTTTGAAATGTTTTGTTTGCTTAAAATGTTTTAGTTTGGCAGCTCAGTGAAGCACTTAAAATATTTTTATTTTTATATACAGTATGATTGTGCTTCAAATAAAAAATATATTTACCTACACCTTATTCTTGTTTAAGATCATTTATATAATATATATGAATGTATATGGAGCGTGATAAAAAGGTGACCTTGAAATTGTGGCGACGCAAGGAAAAATTTGGGTGCACCTAAATTTTGTGCTGGTGCACCTAAATAAAAAAGTTAGACGCACCAGTGCAACCAAGGCAACAAGTTAGTCTGGAGCCCTGGTGTGTGAGTGTGTGTGTGTGTGAGCGTGAGTGTGTGTGTGTGTGTGTGTGTGTGTGTGTGAGTGTGTGAGTGTGAATGTGTGTGTGTGAGCGTGAGCGTGTGTGTGTGTGAGTGTGTGAGTGTGTGTGTGTGTGAGTGTGTGTGAGTGTGTGTGTGTGTGTGTGTGTGTGAGTGTGAGCGTGAGTGTGTGTGTGTGTGTGTGTGAGTGTGAGTGTGAGCGTGAGTGTGTGTGTGTGAGTGTGTGTGTGAGTGTGAGTGTGTGTGTGTGTGTGTGAGTGTGAGCGTGAGTGTGTGTGTGTGAGTGTGTGTGTGAGTGTGAGCGTGAGTGTGTGTGTGTGTGTGAGCGTGAGCGTGTGTGTGTGTGAGTGTGTGAGTGTGTGTGTGTGTGAGAGTGTGTGTGAGTGTGTGTGTGTGTGTGTGTGTGTGTGTGAGTGTGAGCGTGAGTGTGTGTGTGTGTGTGTGAGTGTGAGCGTGAGCGTGAGTGTGTGTGTGTGAGTGTGTGTGTGAGTGTGTGTGTGTGTGTGTGTGTGTGTGTGAGTGTGAGCGTGAGTGTGTGTGTGTGAGTGTGTGTGTGAGTGTGAGCGTGAGTGTGTGTGTGAGCGTGAGCGTGAGTGTGTGTGCGTGTGTGTGTGTGTGAGTGTGTGTGTGCGTGTGTGTGTGTGTGAGTGTGTGTGTGTGTGAGTGTGTGTGAGTGTGTGTGTGTGTGAGTGTGAGCGTGAGTGTGTGTGTGTGTGAGTGTGAGTGTGTGTGTGTGTGTGTGAGTGTGAGCGTGAGTGTGTGTGTGTGAGTGTGTGTGTGAGTGTGAGCGTGAGTGTGTGTGTGAGCGTGAGCGTGAGTGTGTGTGTGTGTGAGTGTGTGTGTGCGTGTGTGTGTGTGTGAGTGTGTGTGTGTGTGAGTGTGTGTGAGTGTGTGTGTGTGTGAGTGTGTGTGTGAGTGTGTGTGAGTGTGTGTGTGTGTGTGAGTGTGTGTGTGTGTGAGTGTGTGTGTGTGAGTGTGTGTGTGTGTGTGTGAGTGTGTGTGTGTGTGAGTGTGTGTGTGTGTGTGAGTGTGTGTGTGTGTGTGTGAGTGTGTGTGTGTGTGAGTGCCTGGCGTGACACTCACCTTGAAGGCGTACTTCCTGCTGACACTCACCTTGAAGGCGTACTTCCTGCTGATGTGGTCGTCCACAGACAGCATGGAGATGTGGAAGCTGGGCAACAGGATGCTCCCCAGGACCACTTCCTCCTTCTCATCTACAGGACAGGAAGTAGAGCGTCAACACAGGAAGTAGACACAGCAGAGTGAAAGAGAGAGAGAGTTGCTCTGGTGTTCCATTTCTTGTCTTCTACTCTTCCTGTTCCAGCTGCACATCTGCTGTCCATGTTCTCCTGAGGTAGGTTCTCTCTACTCTGTCTTCTCCTGAGGTAGGTTCTCTCTACTCTGTCTTCTCCTGAGGTAGGTTCTCTCTACTCTGTCTTCTCCTGAGGTAGGTTCTCTCTACTCTGTCTTCTCCTGAGGTAGGTTCTCTCTACTCTGTCTTCTCCTGAGGTAGGTTCTCTCTACTCTGTCTTCTCCTGAGGTAGGTTCTCTCTACTCTGTCTTCTCCTGAGGTAGGTTCTCTCTACTCTTTCTCTGTCTTACTCTGTCTTTGTTGAGGGTTTAGGTTGGTTTAGGTGCAGTTCTATGGGCATATGTGAAGCCCTCTGTGACATTGCTTGTAAAAAGGGCTATACAATTACTTGATTTATATGACATTTTTGTCAATTATATTATTGTTGCTTGCTTTTTCTACAGGTACACTCTTGCACTTTTGAGGTTCATGTCGTTTAATTTGTAACTTGTTACAAATTAATGGTCCTCCCCATTGGCACTTATTTGCTTTTCACAATGTATGCTTCATGTTTGGCTACTCGCAATGTTTGGGGCTATCTCGTTGTTATGATCAGTGACCTATGCACTTTGTAAAGCTCTCTCTTGGAAGTCGCTTTGGATAAAAGCATCTGCTAAATGAATAAATGTAAAATGTAAATTTACTAACATCCTGAATCACCACTGTGTATGTGTATGTAAGTGTGTGTGTCTGTGTGCATGTGTGTGAATGAGTGTGTGTGAGTGTGTATGTAAGTGTGTATGTAAGTGTGTATGTAAGTGTGTATGCATGTGTGTGTGCATGTGTGTGTGTGTGAGTGTTTATGTAAGTGTGTGTGTGAGTGTGTATGTAAGTGTGTGTGTGTGTGTATGTAAGTGTGTGTGTGTGTATGTAAGTGTGTGTGTGTGAGTGTGTATGTAAGTGTGTGTGTGCATGTGTGTGTGTGTGTGTATGTAAGTGTGTGTGCATGTGTGTGAGTGTGTGTGTAAGTGTGTGTGTGAGTGTGTGTGTAAGTGTGTGTGTGTGTGTGTGTGTGCATGTGTGTGTGTGTGTAAGTGTGTGTGTGTGTGCATGTGTGTGTGTGCATGTGTGTGTGTGTGTGTGTGTGCATGTGTGTGTGAGTGTGTGTGTAAGTGTGTGTGTGAGTGTGTGTGTAAGTGTGTGTGTGTGTGTGTGTGTGAGTGTGTATGTAAGTGTGTGTGTGTGTGTGAGTGTGTATGTAAGTGTGTGTGTGTGTGTGTGTGCATGTGTGTGTGTGTGTGTAAGTGTGTGAGTGTGTGTGTAAGTGTGCATGTGTGTGTGTGTGTAAGTGTGTGTGTGTGTAAGTGTGTGAGTGTGTGTGTAAGTGTGTGTGTGTGCTCACCTCGGTAGTAGAAGAGACACATGTCAGAAAGAACAAACCACCTCTTCTTCCAGAGCTTCATCCCAGTGCTGTCCTGCAGGGGGCAGCAGAGCAGAGGGTCACACACACACTCACACACACGCTGGTCTGAGTGTGATGTCAGTAAGAGTGACTCATGTTTGTGTGTGCAGGTGCTTAACAGGCTCCGCTCACTGAATTACAAGAGACTGAATGGTTGAGATAATATGATAGACATGTGTGTGTGTGTCTGTCTGGAGTGTGTGAATCTGTGTGTGTGTGTGTGAGTGTGTGTTTGCCATGCAGCTGCCACTAAATAGAACTGCACGTGTCCATTATAGCAGCTGTAATAACACTCAAAAAAGACTGTCTCCTGGTGTGCTTATGTGAGAGAGAGAGAGAGAGAGAGAGAGAGAGAGAGAGAGAGAGAGAGAGAGAGAGAGAGAGAGAGAGAGAGAGAGACCCTACAGTGCACAGCCAGCCTCTCAGTTCTCTCTCCTCAACAGTAGTAACAGCAGTATAGTCAAATAGTAGTATAGTGTTATGTTTGTAGATAGAGCATTGTGCTGGTATGGCTCCTTCCAGCTTGTAGTATAGTAGTCTACTGTCGTATAGTAGCAGTTTAGTATATTAGTATACAGCCTAGTGTGTTAGTATTACATTTACATTTATGCATTTAGCAGACGCTTTTATCCAAAGCGACTTCCAAGAGAGAGCTTTACAAAAGTGCATAGGTCACTGATCATAACAACGAGATAGCCCCGAACATTGCGAGCAGCCAAAACATGAAGCATACATTGGTATTAGTATACACAGCATAGTGTGTGAGTATGGTAATATACAGTGTGAGTATGGTAGTACTGCAGTACCTGCTTGTAGAGCCAGCTGCTCCTCATGGCTGGAGCGTTGGGGTTTCTCTTGATGGAGTTGGACCTCTTCCCAAAGTTATGCACCTTCCTCGATGACCTGGAGAGCTGGAGATACAGGAGATGTTATATCGGTGATGTTATAGTGGAGAAACTGTACTTGAGAGATGTTATTCTGAAGTGAAGGCATAGATGTGTAAGTTAGTACAACACCAGCAGAACATCTAGGCTTGAAAGCTTTCATTTGTATTATTTATTCCAGTTTTATGTATAAATATTCTATAATGTAAATATGCTTGATGTATTTCATAGGAGGTCCTTTCCAAGAGAGACCTAACCCTAACCCTTCCATGACTGCCTGTCCTGAACACTGAGATTCACTCTGACACACCTAACCCTAACCCTTCCATGACTGCCTGTCCTGAACACTGAGATTCACTCTGACACACCTAACCCTAACCCTTCCATGACTGCCTGTCCTGAACACTGAGATTCACTCTGACACACTTCCTGTAGGTACACACTTCCTGTAGGTACAGACTTCCTGTAAGTACATACTTTCTGGAGGTACATGTTTCCTGTAGATACACACTTCCTGTAGGTACATACGTCCTGTAGGTACATGTTTCCTGTAGATAACACTTCCTGTAAGTACATACTTTCTGGAGGTACATGTTTCCTGTAGATACACACTTCATGTAGGTACATACTTCTTGTAGATACACACTTCCTGTAGATACATACTTCCTGTAGGTACATACTTCTTGTAGATACACACTTCCTGTAGATACATACTTCCTGTAGATAACACTTCCTGTAAGTACACACTTCCTGTAGGACACACTTCCTGTAGATACATACTTCCTGTAAGTACATACTTCCTGTAGGTACATGTTTCCTGTAGATACACACTTCCTGTAGGTACATACGTCCTGTAGGTACATGTTTACTGTTGATACACACTTCCTGTAGGTACATACTTCCTGTAGATACACACTTCCTGTAGGTAAATGTTTCCTGTAGATAACACTTCCTGTAGGTACATGTTTCCTGTAGATACACACTTCCTGTAGGTAAATGTTTCCTGTAGATAACACTTCCTGTAGGTACATACGTCCTGTAGGTACATGTTTACTGTAGATACACACTTCCTGTAGATACACACTTCCTGTAGGTAAATGTTTCCTGTAGATAACACTTCCTGTAGGTACATGTTTCCTGTAGATACATACTTCCTGTAGGTATATGTTTTCTGTAGACACACTTCCTGTAGATACATGATCCTGTAGATAACACTTCCTGTAGGTACATGTTTCCTGTAGATACATACTTCCTGTAGGTACATACTTCCTGTAGGTACATGTTTCCTGTAGATACATACTTCCTGTAGATACATACTTCCTGTAGGTACATACTTCCTGTAGGTACATGTTTCCTGTAGATAACACTTTGTGGAAATACTAACTGCATCTATGAAGCTTTTATAAAAAGAAACATGCTGACCGCAGAGTGGCCTCTGAAAGGAAACTATTTATTTATTATTAATAACAAACTTGTGTGGTACATGGGTGCACAACACACGCTCTCTCATACACACACACTGACCCGTGTGGTGGTGTGTGAGGGGCTACTGGGATGGGTGCTGTAGTCGGTGTAGTTGGACGCCTCACTCATGGTGCTCAGAGGACGCTCCGCCTTGTCACCTTGTTCAGACCTGGGAGCTGGTCTGAGGGGGGGGGGGGGAAGAGAGAAAGGGAGAGATGGAGAGAGACAAATTACAACATGTATAGGACATAAATACAGTTTTTCCTCAAACTGTCAAATCAATGAAGAAGTTAGAGACAAGGCAATTAGGCTGTGTGTGAGAGAGAGTGTGTATTGGGGGAGACTTATTGCTTGGTGAATCAGCGAGCAGAGGGTCTAATCTCTGAGGCTCCAGGCAGCTTGTATCTCTGAAGGCAGACTGCGTGTGTGTGTGTGCGTGTGTGTGTCTGGCTCTAGTCCAGGACAGAGTCTCTATCTCAGGAAACACTCAGCATATCTACCTCACCCCCCCTTGTCCTGAGAGGAGGGGAAGGGAGGAGGAGGAGGAGGAGGAGGAGGAGGAGGAGAAGGAGGAGGAGGAGGAGGAGGGGAAGAGAAGAGGAGGGCCTGTACTTCTCTGCCTCACTGTGAGGACTAGTAGTCCAAAGGGCTAAGGGAGAGGAAGGGTTGGGGAGAGGTGGGGCTAAGGGAGAGGAAGGGTTGGGGAGAGGTGGGGCTGGGGAGAGGTGGGGCTTGGGGGATGCAGGGATGGATGGAGAGATGAAGTGAATGAGATGGATGTTTCTGGAAGGGGCACATGGTGTAGAGGTTCAGCTCCTACTGTGAGAAACATGTTACACCTGCACACTGATCAATGATGGAACAGCCAGCCAGACACACTTGACAAAATACAGCCAGCCAGACAGTCAGCCAGCCAGTCAGTCAAACAGCTTGCCAGCCAGTCAGTCAAACAGCTTGCCAGCCAGTCAGTCAAACAGCTTGCCAGCCAGTGCTATACACCATTACCTGTCTGTTCCAGGCTTACTGGCTGTTTCAGGCTTTGAGGCTGTACCTGTACCTAACCCTAACCCTAACCCTAACTGTACCTGTGTGGGCACAGTTCACTCTAGGAACACACAAAGGGAGAAATACAAAATAAACACACGTGTCTGTGTGTGAGTGTGTGTCTGTTTTTGTGTATGTGTGTGTTTCAGAGGAGAGAGAACACTTACTGGTCGTTGATGACAAAGATGCAGTTGTCTTGGGATGGAATACCTGAGACTGGGTGCTTACAGGTCACCTTCCGCTCATTATGACTGCAGGAGAGAGAGAGAGAGGGAGGGAGGGAGGGAGAGGGGGAGAAGCCAGCAGGCAAAAGGAGGAGACAGGAAGAGAAAGTCAGGGAATTGGTTGATAACTAGAGAGGGTACTGATAACTAGAGAGGGTACTGATAACTAGAGAGTTTCTGGGGATATTGAGGTGTGCTTTGTGTCGGTTGCAGCTGGGGCTTGTTTACTGTATCACCTCCAAACTTGTTGAAACTAATATAAAACATCCAAACATTTGGAGTAAGACAATATTTTTCATGGCTGGTAAACTTCATTGAAAGGAACTGTTGGGACGGTAGAATGCCAAGGGGCCCAGCAAGGACAGGCTCAGCTACCCAGCCAGGCAGCTCTGCTCCTGGGCTGCATCCAGCACCAAGACCCCCCTCCTCCCCTGGAGATCATCCAGCACCAAGACCCCCCTCCTCCCCTGGAGATCATCCAGCACCAAGACCCTCAGGACCAGCTGGGACATGCTCCTTCAACACACACATAAACACACACACACAGAGATAAAAACACATGCATACACACAGACAGATAAAACACACACACACTCCAGAGGGAGAGACATGGAATGCATTTTAACATCCTTCACATGGCCGCCATGATGTAATGGCATTTTTTGCTTATACAGATCATGATTTAACAAAGTACTTTGTGATCAGTCATAACGAAGGAGGTGCTAGCCACAGGTCGTTCGCCAGAGTGATACAGAACAACCCCAAAACCCTGCCTTATATAAACTTTAGATCAAATGGTTTTTCTGAACTCTGTGATTGGTCAGCACTGCTCAGTGACAGTTAAGACAATATAACCCCCCAGGTCAAGTGACCAAAGTCTTTTGATGTCACGGCTCTTTCTCTAAATGAGGACAGTAAAGATACCCTTAATGAAACACAAACAGGACACAGGACACAATCTCCTTGGCCAAAAGGTCAGGGCTGCTAGATCAACTGAATCCATCTATCCATCTCCCTTTAGGCCACAGAACTCAAACATCCCCCAACCTCTGTGCCCCTAGCTTCTCAATCAGGCATCATAAACCAATACCATAAATACCTTAAGACCAACTGCAACATCCATTTGTTTAAACACAACCTCAGATACATTCTTAGTAACTATATCAAAAAATGCCATTACACATGACTCAGGATAACCTGATGACAAGCTGCACAATTATTCGTGATGCTTGAAAGTATCATGGTTAATAGGTGGATGTGTCAATGACTTCATCTACAGTCAACATACAGTCAAATCAGCTTGTAGCTAGAACCCAGACTATCAGCATTTAGCTAGAATCCAGCCAATCAGCATGTAGCTAGAACCCAGCCAATCAGCATGTAGCTAGAACCCAGCCAATCAGCATGTAGCTAGAACCCAGCCTATCAGCATGTAAATAGAACCCAGCCTATCAGCATGTAGCTAGAACAGACCCCAGCCTATCAGCATGTAGCTAGGACTGAACCCAGCCTATCAGCATGTAGCTAGAACCCAGCCTATCAGCATGTAGCTAGCACAGAACCCAGCCTATCAGCATGTAGCTAGAACCCAGCCTATCAGCTAGAACCCAGCCTATCAGCTAGAACCCAGCCTATCAGTATGTAGCTAGAACCCAGCCTATCAGCTAAAACCCAGCCTATTAGATATCTGTGTTCCAGATGTGATGTTTGTGCAACTCCTTCCTCAGGGCTGAAGCAAGTCAGTTACATAACAGCTACAGCATCTCCTCTACCCTCTCTATCTCTCCTCCCATCCCCCTCCCTCCCCTCTCCATGCTCCA